>NC_056744.1:741124146-741374146 GCF_019279795.1 Protopterus annectens
CGAAAATTCACAAGAGCATTGTTTCTCCCCCTTTCAGGCCCATTGAAATTATTTTTTTGACCATGTAGGGAGCTGCATATGAAAATACTATGTGTGTACCTGTCATCCTCTTAGTGAGCATCCCCCATTGTAGCCAGTGGTGAGAATTGAGGCTCCTTGATTACTGGTCCAGTGGTGGGGCATCACACAGGGTATTCATGCCCTGAATTCCTCTGGTGAAAAACCTTTGTGGGCATTGCAACTGTTGCAAGCGTCTGGTTAGATACATGTCAAAGGGTGCACTGTATTCAATAATATGTCTGATAAGGGCTGACTAGAGTGGTGCTATAACTACCTTGGACCTGGATGCCATATGCTACCTATGAGGTTGGTGACATAGAATGGTTTCCTTATTATCTTAGGTACATGCTGGTCAAAGACCAGATTGCTGTCTTCATATATTCCTAGATCACTTACTACCGGTACGACTCTTAGGGGTGTTTTATTGAAGTAGTTAACTTGCATTGATAGTTTGCAAAAGGGAATTATGATGCATTTTTTGGCACTGATGTTTAGGCTATGGCTTTGGCACCATTCATTTGCCTGTGTAAACCCACTTGCAAGATATTTATGTCTTGGGAAGAATCCAGACTAGCTCTCAATTTACAGTCATCTATGAACTTAATGAGCCAGAGGCTTTTAATGTTAGCCTTGACTTCTGAGAAGTAAATGCCAAACAGGAGTGGGCCCAGCACAGAGCCCAGGATATTCCACTGTTGATCGGTCTCTTAATAGAGGTCTCACTGATCCTGACTTTTTGTGTTTTGTCTGTGAGCCAGCCAGCAATCCAGCAATGTATGTAAGGGTTTAAGCCTAGTCTCAGAAAGCTTGTCAATGATGCCTGGTTGAGGCATTGTATCAAATGCCTTAACCAGGTCAAGATATGCAGTATGCACTGTTTTACTCTTGTCTGTTGCACTGGTGACTCACTGAAAGAAGTCTGCCAGATTAAGTAGGCATAACCTTCCCTTAACAAAGACAAATCGGGATGGGTCCAGTGTCTGTAGGATGGTAATGTCCTTGTTTACCATTTTCCTGATAATTCATTTCATGGCTTTGCATATTAGGCTTGTTAGACTGATGGGTCCGTAGTTCCCTGGGTCAGTTGATGGTACACCCTTGTGGAGGGGAATGACTGTTGTCCTCCATTCACTAGGAACACAAGGCTGTAGTTGAACTGTGCCTTAATTGGTCCAGATAGGTCATGTTTTAGACTATTCAGGAGGCAACCAGGGATGTTGTCAGGACCCATGGAAACAGTGTTCTTGGCTTTAGTGAGTGCTGCTAGCACTTGGTCCCTACTGATAGCCAGGGGGAAGTATGTTGGGTGGGATGGGGTGAAAATTTAGATGAATTTATCAGCCAGTAGATTTTCTATGTCATCCTGATTGGTGCAGGTGGTACTGTTCACCACCAGTTCAGCACACTGTTGTGTGTTACCTCTAAGGTTCCGGACGTAGCTGAAGCCCTTCTGATTCTTCTTAATCTGTGAGGTTATAACTTGTAAGGCTATGCTGACCTCATAGTTGGTCTTGTTGGACTAAATAGATATCTTAGTTTCTTGTTTATTGTATAAGAGAGCACTTGTCTTTAAGGGAGTATTTTTTTCCTAACTTTGGCCATGCATCTTCTTTTATTATACACTCTGTTTAGGTGAGGATTTCACCAGTGGGATATGTTTTTAGTGTTTGTTTTGGGTTTACTTCTGGTAAGTATGGCAGCCTTTATGAAGCCATTCACATGTTTGTATAGTGACTCTGTGAATAATTCCACATAAGTAGATGTGGTCTCTGGGTTGGCAGGAGCCTTGAATTTTGACAAACTGTCACTTAATGGAATGTAGTTGTCTTTTGAATAGTTCCTAGTTGTTACTAGTGTAGTTGGATTTTCTGTGTCGATTTTTACTTCAAGTGAGACAGCTTTGTGATCCAACCTCACTACTTTGGATGTGACATGAGGGGGGCAGGGAGCAATGCTCTCCCATGCTGGTGAGTACCAGATCCAATATATTTGATTCTCTCGTTAGAGCGTGCACTATCTGTTACAGGTTGTTTATGTTAATAAAGTCCAGGAAGCATTGTCCCTGTGAGTTTCAGGCAGTGTACATTTTCCAGTCTATAGAAGGGTAGTTAAAGTAACCTATGAATAGAGTGTTTGGTTGAATGTTGAGCACCTCTAGTAGGTTTAAGTAAGGGTTTTGAGACTCTGGGGGCATAGATAGTGACCTGCAGTTAGCCATTATATTGTGAGGGACCCTACCTATAATGACTTGCATGTGGATGAGCTCCATTGTATCACCCTGTTTAACCTACCTGGAGGTATTTTTGTTGTTAACTCAAATCAAAACACCTGTACCTCTGGCCCCAGTATGTGCTGTTGTTAGTCTAAATGTGTGGAAGGCACTGTTGCCTTGTACTTCCAGAGTACTTTCTATGGCTTTAAACCAAGTTTCGGTCATGGCACAGATGTCTACATTCTCCAAAGTGAGGAGGGCTTGAAGGGTGTGGAGTTGTTGTATAGGCTACGAGCATTGAGCAGTAGCGCATTAAGTAACTTTTTCACTATGTTGGTAGTTTTGACTTTTTGGCATTGCCTAAAAAAAGCTCTAAGGCGGGTGGATAAATTTTTAGCCAATGTCCATAAGCCTGGGGGGACAGGTGCAACCCATCTTTGGCAAAACAAAGTGGTATTTTGACAATATTCTCCCATGCGGATAGATATTGGATCTCCATGGAGTGACAACAGAAACAAAGCCAATTATTAAAAACAATCATTTTATGCTCATACTGTGGTGTCATTCATAGTAAAGGTAGAATGCTTCTCAATGCAAGGCTCATACTTATCTGTTACACATATTCCAAGAGATCCATTATATCTCTTTTCATATAGTCCAGTGATTTACGTCTTAAGACATTTACACTCACATGGACTATGATAGAATCATGTTGGTACCTGGGGTGTTGTAACTTGAGTGCATGTGTGATATTTTGGATCCTGGCTCTAGATAGGTAACTAACCGTTATCTTCTCCTTGTCCAACCTGGTGAGTGGCCATCTGTGTGTCACACAATGGAGTCCCCATTGACAAGAATATTAGGCAAAGTGTATGCTTGCCTTACGGGCTTTGCACTTGGATGACTGTTAGCTGTAGGCTTATGTGATTTGTTTGGTGTTGCTTTTGGAGTGTGCTTTAGTGATTGCTGAGGAGCAGTGTTGCCATTAGGTGGCTTTTGAGATCTTTGATATTTGGGAAGGTTTCTTTTAAGCTCCTCAGGGTCATAAGATCATAAGAGATTGCTATGCTATTGCCCGGGAGGTCATTTCAAACCTAGCCATTTCATCCCAATGTAATACCATAGAAATGTTAGTTAATACCTAAGATTGCATTAAGTAATGGCTGCCCATGTCCAGGAGGGTTGTGGGCACTATTCCCAGTAAGAATTTATGGTGCCCCATCTACTCATCTAGGTTCCTCTTGAACAGTGTCATAGAGATGCTCTGTTTCACATGAATAGGTAGCCTATTCCAAAGATGCATTAGTCACTGGGAGATAAATCTGACCCTCCATCATATCATATTAAAGTCGCAGGCCATATTTAGGCCCCTGGAACAGGTATCCCTACTCCCATTTGATTTATGGATATGCAGCAAGTTCATTAGGTTTGGGTCTGAGATTGCTCTATAAGTGAGGCATAAGTCTCCCCTACGAAGTCTGTGCAATACTGAGTATAGTGATAGGGATTTTAGTTGGTCTGTGTATGGCACATGCTGGAGTCTCTTGATCTGCTTAGTTAGAAACCTCTGAGGTCTGTCCAATTGTTGCAGGTGCTTTGTACTGCTTTGTACTGTACATGCCGAATGGGGCATTGTACTCAATTATGTGCTGGATTAGTGCCAAGTATAAAGGGGTTATAACCTCTTTTGCTCTTGAGGCGATGTCTTTACTAATTAAGTATTCTACATAGAAAGCCTTCCTTACTACAGTAGACACATGGTGGTCAAAGTTAAGGTCACAGTCAACTTGTGATCCCACGTCCCTTACCACTCTGTGGGTACTTAGGCTATTACTGTTGATTTGATATTGTGAAGGGACATTATGTGTGTCGAAGGTAATGATGGTGCATTTCTTTGCATTCAGTTTGAGACAGTGTATAAGACACCAGTAGTTGGTTAATAAGACCCTCCTGGAGTATACTGACATCATTTGGGGATTCAATAACTGCACTCAGTTTGCAGTTGTCTGAAAACCTGGTCAGCCACAACCCCTTAGTTTTGGCCTGAACTTCTGAGAAGTATATACCAAACAGTAGGTGACCCAGCACTGACCTCTGTGGCACCCTGTTGGTAACAGGTCTGCTGGTTAATGTGGAGTAACCCACTTTGATAGTGTGAGTCCGGTTTGTGAGCCAGTTGGCAACCCATCTTACAATGAAGGGGTTTACATTCAGTTTTCTACGTTTATTGGTAATACCTGAGTGTGGGATTGTGTTGAAAGGCTTTTCCAGGTCAAGGTATGCTGTATGCACAGAATTGCCCTTATCAATGGCCCTGGAAACATTTTTGAAAAAATCCACCAGATTTAACAGACAGGATCTGCTCTTGACAAACCCGAATTGGGTAGGATCCTGGGTTTGGAGGCCGTTTATGTCTTTATTTATGAGGTCCATAAAGATATGTTCCATGGCCTTACAGATGAGGCTGGTCAGGCTTATGGGTCTGTAATTCCCTGGGTCTGTTGCTAGGCCACCATTGTGAAGGAGAATAACTGTTGCTGTTCTCCATTCCGCAAGAACAAAGCCTGTGGTTAGACTATGATTAAAAAGAATACTTAATGATGATGCTAGTTTATGTTTTAGCTTGTTTAGAAGACAGCCTGGGATGCCATCTGGTCCCACAGAGGCTGTGTTTTTTGCCTTGGACAAGGCTTTGATGACCTGTTCTTCAGATATGTGGGGGGGGGGGGGGTTGGGGAAGGTTTGTGATAGGTTTGCAGGGGATAAGGGAGTGAAATTTTCACCATAACCTTTCTGCCAGCAGGTTTGCTATCGCTGTGGGCTCAGTGTGTGTGTGGTGTCATTAATCACTAGTTCAGCAAATGCTTGGGTCCTACGTTTTAGGCTAAGCAAGTAGCTGTAAAAGGCCTTATGGTTATCCTTGGCTATGCTTGCTAAGTTTTTCTTAAAGATGCCCTTGGAGGATTTGACAAGTAGTCTTATTTGCTGTTGAGGATGAGGAGGGTAGTTGTCCATTGTTGGAGTCTCACCTTTGTTTTCTTGAACAACAACGCTGTGCACTTATTGTAAAGTTTGTATACCATGGCAGCTTGTTTTTACTTGGGGCTCTGGCTTTGATTCTTTCTGGTACAGCTGAGTTTGTACACTTATGTAAGTGATTGTACAGGGCTGTAGTGTACGCTTTGGTGTAGTTACCACTTCTAGCTGGGGTTGGAGCTTGGGATGCATTTATACCTTCACCTAGGAGGGTATAGTTTGCTTTGGTAAAGTTTTTTAATCTGATATCACATTTTGTGAGTTCTGGTGTTAGTGTCAGCTTGAAGCTGACTGATTTGTGGTCAGATTTAACTAATGAGGGTCCAACAGTTGTGGTAGCGCATCTGTTTGACATGTTAGCGAGGACCAGCTCTAGTATGTTTGTTCCCCTTTTCAGGGTATGGACAATTTGTTCCAGGGCATTTGAGTTAACAAAGTCAAGGGACTTTTGAGCTAGAGAGTTAGGGCTAGCATTGTTTTCCCATTTGCTGGGATAGTTGAAATCTCCCATAACCAGAGTGTTCGGAAATAACTGGATTGTTTCCAGTTTGGTCAAGTAGGCTTCATGTGCGTCATGACCCATGGAGGGGGATCTATAACTGGCTATGACTTGAGTTGGGGTCTTACCCAACAGAATCTGAATTTGGAGTAACTCCATGGAGTTGTTCAGTCCAACTAGATTGGAGGTGAATTTATCTCTAATATAGCTAGAAACACCACCTCCTTTGGTTCTCACAAGTTCATTTTGCAGTCTGAAGGTGTGGAAGGCACTGTAGCCTTGTAAGGCCAGGGTACTGTCTGAGTCCTTGAACCAGGTTTCTGTGACTGCACAGACATCTACATCTTCCAGTGATAGTAGTGCTTCCAGGGTGTGCAGTTTTTTGTTTAAGCTCCTAGCATTTAGCAGCATGACCCTTATTTTGTTATTTTTATTTATTTATTTATTTTATTTTACATTTGTTGACCGGGATAGTCCGACTGGATGCATGTCCATTTTCAGCGGAGACCCGGGGAGAAAAGCTCCAAGGGTAAGCAGATACAGCATTACATAATACCAGCATTACATATTACAAACAGACTATTTACAGAGATTACATAAATAAGCAAGTTAAACAAGTTCCACAGGTTACAGTTAGTCCTGAGCACAAGTCAGGATTAAATTAAATTACACAGTAAACTGGTTAACAGATTTTTACACATTTGAGTTAGCCAGGCTTGATACATTGACATAGCCAGTTAAGTGACAAATGTTGTTTGAGTCTAGTTTTTAATTGACCTAAGGTGGAAAGTAAGGTAATATCAGCTGGAAGAGAGTTCCAGGATCTACTTACAGAGTTTGCAAAGAGAGAATCACCGGCTGTGTTATTAATTTTGCTAGTCTGAATTAGTAGTTTGTTAGAGGATCGAAGCGGTCTAGGATTGTTATAGGGGGTGATAATATTTTTAAGTGCAGGAGTATTGTCTGGATTATAGAGGATTTTATAGGCCATAATCAGTTGGTTATACTGGATTAGGCTAGGTAGTTCAAGCCAACCAAGCTGATTTAGATTGATGCAATGATGTGTCCTAAAAGGCAGCCCAGTGGCAAACCTGGCAATGTGGTTGTAGCAGATTAAGAGTTTGTTAAGGACAGTCTTGTTCAAATTCGAGAGTAGAGGGGATGCATACAGAAGGGTTGAAAGAAGGTGAGAGCGAGCTATGACAATTTTAGCTGGAGGGGTTAGGAAGGCTTTTATTCTGTAAAGTGACCCTAGTTTTTTTATTGATGGTTTTTATAGTTTGGTTAACATGTAGGTCAAATTTGAGATTATTGTCTATGATGACACCTAATAGTTTTGTAGATGGGTCAGGGGAGATTATTGTGCCATCATTTGATTTTATGGTAAAGGTGAAAGCAGTAGACCTACGTGTTGGTGAAAATAACAGCATTTTAGTTTTTTTGGGATTTAGGATCAGACAATGTTCAGAAAGCCAGTTTTCTATTGTATTAAAGGTGGTCTGGGTAGCTGACCATAACTCTACTGGAGATGTGGCTGAGCAAATCAGAGTAGAGTCATCAGCATATTGGATACAGCTGACTTTATGACGTTATGATTGGCAAATTTCATTTTGGTAAGTTTGTTTTTGAGACATTGCCTCAGAAAGGCACTATGGGGGAGGCAAGAGCCTTTGCCAGCAGCCGAAAGCCTAGAGGAGCCAGTTGCAAACCGTCTCTGGCAAAGCAGCGAGGTTTGTCGACCATGGCTTCCCAGGTTGACAGAAACTGGATTCCCTTTGAATGACACCAAAAACTAAGCCAATTATTGAAATCAATAATTTTTGTTTATAATGTGGCATCTTTCTAGGTGAGGGTAGTATGCTGTTCAAGGCTAGGGACATATTTGCCTGGAACACTTACTCAGAGAGCTCAGTCATGTCTCTCTAGTTCAGAGAGGTATGTCTCAGGTCTTTCACTCCAACATGAACTTTGACAGAATCTTAATGGTACCTGTCGCTGCGAGACCTGAGTGCATGAGTGATCTGACAAATCCTGGCACCGGACAGGCAGCACACTGTGACTTTCTCCTTGTCCAACCTGGTGAGTGGGACATCCATGTGTCTCACTATTGAGTCTCCAATGACTAGAAAATGTGTTTTTTGAGTGTTACACCTTACGGGCTTGGTAGGTGAGACACTGGCTTTGCTTTGTGTCATGGGTGCTGTGGGAACTGTGTTAGTTATAGCAGTCTTGTATTTTGGATGTCTCTGGTGTTTCAGTAAGTTTTTTGAGAAAACCTCTGCGTATGTTGATTTATGGGTTGGATGCGTACTATGTGTATGAGTAGTGGTACTATGTGCATGTGTAGTTAGTAGTGGGTGGGTTGACAACCTCTTCCATGTTACTGTTTTGAGTGCAATAGAGCATGGACTCAAGAGCCTTGGTACACATACATCTCTCACACTCTGTACAAGAATGAAGCATTAGTAGAGGGCTGTCGGTGTACATGACACAGTTGTTACACTGGCTCAAGAGACCCAAGTCAACAAGTCAGCATAAGACAATCTGTGTGTACGGTGAATGATATGCTTGAGGGATGTAGTTTAGGCATTCCTGACAACCATTTGTATGTGAGATTTTTGCCTCCAAGGAAGTTGTGTATTTACATTTCTTGTATGTTGCATTATTTTATTTAATGATTAACTGGCTGTCAGAGAACCTAAGACAGTTTGCTACATTGCCTTAGGATGCTCAAGTATACCAAGTTTGCCACAGGGACATTTGGAAATTGCATGTCCATGTTGTCTGGTCATGTGATAGGGTTGGCTGTTTAGGATTAAGGACTGAGTTTTAACAAGGGTCTCCGTTTCTAGGATTAAGGGCAGGGTGTTATATAATGCTATGAAGTTGCAGTGCCATTTGATGCAAAAGCTAGCTGCTCTAAGCTGATTTCTGCACAATGCCACACTGTTTAACAGGTATAGTGTTCATTCTTAACTTTATAGGTAAACTTTACCGTTTAAGTATTTGCTACTATACAGGGCACTGCTAACAGATGTGGCCCAGTGGGCAGCTCTGCGCAGAGAAAAAAGCTTGAAAACTGACTCTTATGCCATCTAGCCAATAAATAACCACACTTTGAGATTCCTGCAGTGCTTGCCAACTCAGAGAGTACAGGTAAACACCATATGCCATGCGATGTCTAATCCTGGAATTTCTTAATGTAAAGGCACAGTAAAAGCAGCTCTCAAGTGCAAATTAAAAACAAACAACTACAAAACAATTAAGCCCCTGACTAATTTTCCCTTCTGCAAATAAATTTGGAGGCACACAGACTACAAAATCCAACAAACAGAAAAATGACTATTTTTGCCACAAATTTAAATAATGTTTTAAAACTGCTCAGAAACAGTAGTGATCACTGTGTAAAGCAAGTACAAGCACAGTTAACCAGGAAAATATTCTTATCTTAGCTTGGGTGACTCTGGATGCAGTTGAAACATTGGAAAAACATTGCAGAGTTCTCTGTGATTCTGACTAGCTGCATTGCAACACACCACCTACATATGCTCAGTTTCCTGCAAGTAAGGATTTGCATCTGTTTTGCTTTTTGAAATACCACAAGAAAAATGGTGATTTAAATGAAGGGTAATTAAGGGGATGTGCTGCTACAGTAACAATACAGTGCAGTTGATTGGAAAGAATCAGAACTGACTGAGACAGAGCAAGGAATGGGTTAGAGAAGGGGTATGAAATGCGCATGTCCAACACTTGGATGGACAGAGTACAACTTAGTGCATCATCACAGATTGACGCAGTTCAGTGTGTCATCATAGATCAACTCAAGTCAGTGTGTTATCACAAATCAGCGCATCTTTGTTTGTATAACTTGAGCACTAATCCAGGCATTTTTTAAAGTATTCAGTTGTATTTATTACTGCTGGTAGTAACTTGATTAAAGTGTAGCTATCATTTCTAAGTCTTTTGGATTAAGCACTTGGGCTTCAGACCAGTTGTTTTACATTAGGAAGGTTTGTGGCCTGCACTGTGGTGGCAGGACAGGCAGCTTACATCCTTCTAGGTTAGGAACTGCTGATTGAGAGCTCAGTGTCTGTTATTCTAAAAGTGTATTAGTTCTGGTTTAAGCACTTGGGCTTCAGGCCAGTTATTTTACGTTAGGAAGGATTGCGGTCTGCACTCTTGTGGGAGAGGCTGGACTCTGCCCTTCTGAGCTGAATAAGCGACTTTTCTTGATACTAAGTATAATTTTTGTTGCTTTCCTGCCTTTCTGTTACACTGAAGCTGTTTTACTGCATTTAACTTAATATTGCACTTGGAATCCTTGTTTGTTACTATTTGACTGTATTTGTAGCAAATTCTTCTGTGTAAGCTGTAGTAGCTGATTCATAGCATTTATAAGTGTTTGCTGTACCTGTTTCTGCCTGTTTTGGGGAGGAAGTTACCTTGCTTACCACAGTGGGAGGGAAGCATTGAGCTGCTTCTAAAGTCCACTCTTCAAATTTTCCCTTAAAACTATTACCCTGCTCAGCTGGTGAACCTGGGAATACTTCCTACAAATACATCATGCGAGAGATGCAGCTCATATGGAAACTGGAGGCTGAGGCTCTCTCAACACAGGACTGGCAAGACCAGTCAGGAGCTCAGGTCTCTCAACAGCAAGTACAAATATGACTCAGTCATTAGGCAGGGATGACCTGACCTTGAGGCAGATCCTACCTTCACCAAGAGTGATGCCACAATACAGAGATAAGATGATCAGCTTTAACAATTGGCTTCTCAGTATGGAGAACATCGATGTCTGTGCTGTGACAGAAACCTGGTTCAAGGCTCCTGAGAGCACCCCAGCTATCAGGGTTTACCTCATATCATGCGTTTCGGCCCCAAAATCACGGACACCCAAGAAAGGAGGGTATCCATATTCATTAAGGACACACCATCCAGGTGCAATTAACTAATATAGACTGGGAACACTACTCAAGCCCAACACACCTAGCCCAAAGTTCCTGGAATTCATAAACTCAAATGCCATGGAACAAAACTAGTTCAAAATGATGTGAAGATTACTGATCCTACACAGGTTCGCAAACTTCCCCCCCCCCAAAAAGGAGAGATATCTATACCATTAGCCTGACAAGCCTTATCTGCAAAGCCATGGAGAGGATCATAATGAATTTGAGACTTTGGATCCCACCCCAGTTTGGCTTGTCAAGGCAGATCATGCCTTTTAAACTTGACATCACAAGATGGGTTGCAAAAACTGCTAGTGACACAGAACACAGGGTCAGAGTTGCTGGCGCCATGTCAGACTCAAAACCTGTCAGATATCCTTCAGAAGGGTCTCACAGCGGATAACTGCTGGTGCAGAGCCCACGGCCTGAAGTTAAATGCCAAAAATAGTCATACCCTTTGGGAAAAACAAGGTTACCCCCTAGCACCAAATAGGTGGCAATCGTAGTCTGTCATTACGACACCCATGTAGCTAAAGTAGTTATTCTCATCTAGATCAAGAGGTCATAGTCTCCCTTTACTCATCACTCATCAGACCAATGATTGAGTACAATGCCCCATTTGGGATGTATCCTGGAGGATAGATTCATACCAAAGACTCCCTATGCTGTGGCCGGGTGCTAGGCTTGTAAATGCCCTCGGGCAGATAGCCTAGTATAAACCTATGAACCTATGAACCTAAATGTGTCATTACAGATCGATGCATGTTACATGTGCCGTCACAGATTGATGCAGCTTAGTGAGTCATTAGAGATCAGTGCAGATTAGTGTATCATCACAAACTGACCCAAGTTAGTGTGTCATCACAGATTGTCACAGGTTAGTGTGCTGTCACAGATCAAATCAAGTTAGTGCATCATCACAGATCGAATCAAGTCAGTGTATCATCACAGATCAACTCAGGTTAGTGTGTCATTACAGATTGATACAGATACAAACTGATGCAGGTTAGTGGTTCATTACAGATTGACTCAAATCAGAGTGTGTCATCCCAGACTGACACAGGCTGGTATGCCATCACAGATCAATGTAGATTAGGGTATCTTAAAGTCACAAATCAATGCCGTTCACTGTCACATTACAGATTAGCACAGGTTGTTGTGTCATCAGAGGTACACACCATTGTATTATGCTAGTATACTACAATGTGGAATCATAAGAGTGTAAAGCAGAACTGAAATGAAGTTGAAAAGGGAAAAAAACATGTTGTCAAAATATCCATTCATACGTATTCTGTAAAATAAGTCTTAACAGTTCATCAGAAAGACTTTGTGAAGCTTGCAGCTGATTTTCAGAATTGGACATTGTTAGTGTCATGGACTGGAAAGGGAAGAGGGACAGCTTTGTCTCACTAGGGCAGAGATGTCTGAAGTCGACAGTGATCCCTACAAGAAGTACCACATGGGGCTGCTTGTGTAAGGCATGTTAGTAGGATGTAGACATATACATGTAGCTTCAGGCATTCCTGGGCATGTTCCTGATTACCACAGGTGGCTGCTTGTGTAGGGCATGTCAGTAGGGTGTAGACATATACATGTAGCTTCAGATATTCCCAGGCATGTTCCTGATTACCACAGGGGGCTGCTTGTGTAGGGCACATCAATAGGATGTAGACATATACACGTAGCTTCAGGTATTCCTGGGCATGTTCCTGATTATCACATGTGGCTGCTTGTGTAGGGCATGTCAGTATGATGTAGACATATATATGTAGCTTCAGGCTTTCCTGGGCATGTTCCTGATTACCATAGGTGGCTCCTTGTGTAGGGCATGTCAGTTGCATGTAGACATATACATGTAGTTTAAGGGATTCCCGGGCATGCTCCTGCTTGTGTAGGGCACATCAGCAGCATGTAGACATATACATGTAGTTTCAGACATTCCCGGGCATGTTCCCGATTATCACATGTAGCTGCTTGTGTAGGGCATGTCAGTAGGATGTAAACACATATATATAGCTTCAGGCATTCCCGGGCATGTTCCTGATACCAGTTTGGTTCCTGTCTTAAAAAAAGGCCAATGTGTAACAATACTAGACCAGTCTGTACATTGCAATAAAGCACTTCTCTTGTCAACTGGAAGATTATAAAACATTAATTCACCTCATTTCCTGAATTCTGCTTCTACTTTGGTTAGCAGGTCAAATAGGCTAGTGACAACAGATTGTATAATGCAGCACAGGAGTGGTAAGTTAAGACATGCAGGGAAACTTTTGTGAACTCAGGTATTGCTCATATAAAGAACATTATGTAGGGAAAAAAATCTTGATTAAAATGGTTAACCTACGATTGACGGATAAGTTCAAAGTAATCTTAGCAGTACAAGTAGACCCCCTGTTCATTTGCCATATACAAATGCCATATCATTTGAAACACTGGCATTATTATCTGAATATTATCTAAGAGAGTACCTAATATGTCAGGATTCATAGCTTTTTCAACAGATATGTGTTCAGATCATAAGAATTTAAGCATGGTATTTTGAAAGGGCTGCTTTTCTCTTCCAAAGTCTCCAAAGAAAGAAGAAAAGTAAGAACATAATTTTTGTGAAGGAAAAAAAGTTATTTGCCATTTGTTTGTCTAATGGTGGACTTGGAAGTGATAATAATGTGTATAAATTGTTTGGACAAGCATCTGTTCATAATCTGGTTGTTGCTTTGAGTAATTTTCTTTCTCTGTCCTTGTTGGTCTCGTTTTCTGTATGGGTGACAAAAAGGAATAATTCTGTAAACATCTGTTTTACATTGCAGCAATCATTTCATGTTTTGCAGATTGAAAAGAAAGTTAACTAGTATTCATTAACGTTGCTTATTCAGAATTTAGAATCTGAATTTTTTATCATTGATGTATTCTTGAAGTTGCCCAATTTGTTTATTCTTTGTTTTGTTCCTGTTATTTAATTCATATCTGACCCCATGTTTATTATTATTACTATTATTATTATCAAGTTTTCTTCATGAGCTGTAATATGACTAGTAAGATAATCTTGTTACTTCTTGTTGAATCATATTAAGTAGTCTACCACCCCCCCCAGATTGTTATGAAATTGTTATTCATTATCGTAGATATGCTAACAGTGACAGAAATATTCTTTAACCACAGGCTGTTCTTACATGTTTTTTTTTTTTTCTCTAACAGGAAGTTCATGAATTGTTCAAAGATTATGAGCTGAAGTACTGCTTTGTGGACAGAAACAAAAGGACTGGTAGGTCTTAAAATACTTCTCGATGTACTTTTTGTAGCGGCATCAGCTGTGATCACTTACGGAAGCTACAATACAGATTGTCTTGTTTTCCTTAACAGTTCTGTCTTTCTCTGCAAGGTGTTACAGAATGCTCAAAAGTACTGCAGTTAATCTGGTTGATGATCTGCAATCTGCATGGAATATTAGTGATAACAGTATAAAGATCAGGTGCTTTGCAGCGGTGTTAGTAAAGGCTCACTGAAGGCATTTACTAGCGGCAATGCAGAAATAGTTTAGAAAGGGAAACAACTTCTGAATTAAATGAGCATTATACATTTGGTTATGGGTGCAGATTGTATAAAATACTGTAGGTAAATTTATATATAGTGTTTTGCTGAGATTTGACAAAATCTCAAAGTTTTGCTCCAAAGCTGTATTAGGGATAAATAATATAGAGTTACCACTGTTGAGAACAGGTACATTTATTGATTCAGATACAGAGATAGTCAAGCTATGATACTCGTAATGTAGACCTTACTGTCAACACAAGAGTCTAAATTATTCCTGAAACATTCAGGATTTGTAGGACTTATGAAGAACAGTCAGCTTTGTAGAATGCGCCTAGGAAGTTTATTGCGTCTATATTACATGATCCATAGGTCTCAACCTCTTAAGAGGCCAATGTGGAACACAGACCCTAACAATGTGTGACAAGTGGTCAAAATATAGAACACCCTATTTTCGCACTGCGCGAAACGTGCCTTCATCATGGAGCATGGTAGAACTGTAAAATTCAATAACACACACTTCTCAGATCCAAAAACCTTTATTTGATAATCTGCAATACCATAACCACACCATAAGTAAATGAAACCGCACTTTACAAAAATAAAAATCACATTTACTACATTTTCTAAACAGACATATTGCAATTCACACAAAGTTTAGATCAAGTTAAACAGCATCCTATCATACGTCAGATGTAGACTTATTGTATGCTGCTGTGGCTTTCTTGACAGCCTCTAAAACATGTTTTGGCAGCTTAATATCACAGACATCCAGTTCTTCATTCATTTTGACTGCCAACAAAGAGTTCAGTGTTTTTTCACTCAGTGACTGACATAGTTCAGTTTTCACTTTCCGCACCATACTAAATGCTCTTTACGCTTGTGCAAGCAAAGTAGGCTCATCATCAGCTGCTTAAAGAGTGGCAGTTTCCCTTCAGTGCAAAGGTCCTTCAGAAGGTATGCCCAGTACTGTGACACACATGAGTGGGGCCCATCTACTGGGCCTGTCAGATTCCCCGTGTCCTCGATCTGATATTGGGTGAACTCATCGATTAGTTGTTCAGCCTCAACATCATTTTCACATACACCCATACGGAAGCCAACATCTCTGACAAGTCCTGAAGAAATGTCCAATTTTTTGGCTGGATTAATAAGTAATGCAGCATCTTTCAGTAAGTGATCCTGCATGGGAAACTTTTTCAGCATCTTCTGCAGCACTGCAGCATAAAAAGGTGCAACTTTTTTGTAAAAGTTAAATTCAGTGACTGTGCCGGCAATATCCTCCTTATGGCTGTTCATGTACTGCTTGACTCCATAGCCAATCCGCAGTTCACCATTTGGTAGAACACAGCTACTGTCAGTCAGCACTGACACATCACTGTGTTTGATTACTCTAACAGCAGCTGCAGGTCTGAGGACTCTGCCAGCGTACTGCTGCAGGAGTTTATGCACAGTGACATTCGGTGTCAGTAGCTGACTTTCTCTGCTCTGAAGCTGTATGTTGAACTCCAATAAGGGTTCCAGTGCATACTTAAGGAACATAAAAATCATATGCACTCCATGACTCTGCAAGTTTTTAGAAATTAAGTCAGTCTTAGCAGACCTTGGCTTTGCAGAGAGAAAATATGAATTTAGAGCTGGCCACATGTCCAGGGTTCTGTTAATAACCTTACCAAGACCGAGCCATCTAGTAGGTGCATGTCTAATGATCTTGAGGGGGGTCAGTATCTGTGAACAAAGCAAATTCCTGCAGTTTTTGTTGTCTTTGTGCACTAGGACTGAAATGGCAGCACACATCTGATATAAGTTCTTCAACTGGTGAATGTAGTGCTTTTACAGCATCCTTACTGCAGAGTTCTGCCAAGTGGCAGAGACACCCCATGTTTATAACTGTGGGCTTCACCTCCTTTAAACGAGACAGCACAGAATTGTGTTTTCCAATCATTGAGGCAGCATTGTCTGAAGAAAAGCCCACAATGTTGGAAACTGGAATGTTAAATTTTGTCAGAGTGGGCATTAAAGAATTAAACATTGCTTGTCCAGTTCCTGACCCACATTCTGGCATATGAAGGAACCCTATCACATTTTCCCTTGCCTTTTCATCAAGGTAACCAACAAGGATGACTAATAGTTTGTCATCTCCCATGTCTGTGCTTTGGTCCATATACACACAGAATGGTGATTTCTGGCAGGCTGCTGCAGCATCACTCTGGTAATGAGGCCCCAGAACATCCCGTGCAATGCATGATGCCTTCGTTGCTCCACATGTCATTTTACGGAGAACATCTTGATCCTCTCCAAACTTCTTTATAAATTTCAGGATGTGTTCTCCTGCTGCAAATGATAAGTTGTGTTTAGCAAGGAGAGACACAAAACCAACTTCTGCCTCAACCACCTTTGTACTTGTTAAACTCTGAGGTCCAAAGAAATCCACCATAGATCTTCCAGCTGCATGCTTGCAATTCTGCCTGTGTTTCTCACTGTTGGCATGTCTTTGCAGATCATGTCGGCCCCCATGATGGATTGTGAAATCTGTGTTACAAGTCTTGCAGAAAGCAAATTTTACTCTGTGCCTACTCATAGAAAGCCAGCCAAAGGCACTTGCCCAACTTGGCGGAAAAATTGTGTATCTTCTCTTCTTTGGGGTGTGATCTATATCTACATCCCTGTCCTCAATGTAATCTGGGTAGTCTGTACCTAACAGGTTTGTAAAACAGTGGTGTTAAACAATGAAACAAATGGGGCTATAGTGTAGAAAGGAAAATTAGAAAATGTCCTCAATAGCAAAGATACAAGACAATAGGACCATAACCTACCCATATCACTGGACATTTCCTGACTTTGCACCCTCTTTTCTTGCTCATCTCTGCTCCTTTTGTTTACTATAAAGGCCTGCATGCTTCACTTCTTTGCTTCGACGACACTTTCAGTCCTCTGGTGCTCACTTGCCCACTAACCAGTGTTGCAGAAGGGAAGAATGACTTTCATGACATTCAGTACTCAGAGCACCCTTGATTATCTCAAAATCCATGCCAAGGATAAACACATCCAGCTTAACAAAGGCACTTGCAACACACATCATGTCAATACTACTTGCATTTTACATTCACCACTTTAGATGTGTTCTACCCCTGTCCTACAGCAAGGTGTGGGCCTGGAAAAGATGCCTAAAAAGGTACTTAAAACTAGGGCCCTCTGTGCTTTTACAAGAATGTGCCATTTAAGACAAAGAATTCAAGATCAAGTTACACAAAGTTCTACCAAAAACAAAATTGGATCTATTAAAGCATCCCATTACTATAACTCACTTTTGACATCCATCTGGACATACTTCTCAACCTCTTAGTGCAAGAAAACTGGACAAAGCCCAACATAAGAGGGACAAGCAGCACAGAGACTTTAAATATTGCTCTTATAACCTTAGAAATATTGCTCTTTTAAGCTTAGAAATATTGCTAGAATATTGTCCTTATAACCTTAGAAATATTGCTAGAATATTGCTCTTATAAACTTAAATATTGCTAGAATATTCCTCTTAAAACCTTAGAAATATTGATCTTATAAACCTAGAAAGTTGCTAGAACAGGACCTGTCACGGCATACAGTTTCTCAAAAAAAAAGGCAATTAATTTCAGAGACGTACTAGGGGGACAAGCAGCAGAAACATACACACACTTTAAATATTGCTCTTATAAACCTAGAAAGTTGCTAGAACAGGACCAGTCCTGGCATACAGTTTCTCAAAAAAAAAGGCAACTAATTTCAGAGACGTACTAGGGGGACAAGCAGCAGAAACATACAAACACTTTACATATTGCTCTTATAAACCTAGAAAGTTGCTAGAACACGACCAGTCTTGGCTTACAGTTTCTCAAAAAAAAAAAAGGCAACTAACTTCACAGACGTACTAGGGGGACAAGCAGCAGAAACATACAAACACTTTAAATATTGCTCTTATAAACCTAGAAAGTTGCTAGAACAGGACCTGTCTTGGCATACAGTTTCTCAAAAAAAAGGCAATTACTTTCAGAGAAGTACTAGGGGGACAAGCAGCAGAAACATACAAACACTTTAAATATTGCTCTTATAAACCTAGAAAGTTGCTAGAACAGGACCCATCTTGGCATACAATTTCTCAAAAAAAAAAAAAAAGGCAATTTCAGAGACGTACTAGGGGGGCAAGCAGCAGAACCATACGGACACTTTAAATATTGCTCTTTTAAACTTAGAAAGTTGCTAGAACAGGACCAGTCTTGGCATGCAGTTTCTCAAAAAAAAAGGCAATTACTTTCAGAGCCGTACTAGGGGACAAGCAGCAGAAACATACAACCACTTTAAAAACTGCTCTTATAAACCTAGAAAGTTGCTAGAACAAGGACCTGTCTTGGCATACAGTTTCTCCCCAAAAAAAAAAAAATAGACATACTAGGGGGACAAGCAGCAGAAACAGACACTTTAAATATTGCTGTTTTAAACTTAGAAAGATGCTAGAATAACATAATCTGTTTAGGCATACAAAATTACTATCTATCATTTCAGATACACTAGGGACACAAAATACTGAGACTAAATATTAATACTTACAACACACTTAGAAAGTTGCTAAAATAACAGGATCTGTGCTAGCATACCACTTCTAAAGGGAAATATTTTCAAGTTCAACCATTACAGCTAAAAGCCTAAAACACTTACCTCTGCTCTGCCTATACACATGGTACCACTTCAGCAATACAATCCAAACACAAATAATCCACTACAAACATGACACAAAGTTGATATTCCAACTCAGTTGTAGGGCAGAGTAGCAGAAAAATAATCCTCAGCCCTTCTGTTCTGACACAGCAAACAGACTCCTCTCACCAACCGAGTCACCTCTCTGTCCTGACAGGTAGGCTAACTTCCACTTCCGACTCCCGCGATGTCTTCGTCTGCAGCCAGCCGCTCCTTCCTTCCTTCTTACAGCCAAACTTTTCATGTAGTCAGTCTGTCGAAGTAAAATCTGTGATTCCTGGAAGCCTTTTTCAAGCCATTATTTTGGCGTGAAAAGGCATCTAGGAACACGATTGGCCTGTATTTTGGAGCTCTCATTGGCTCCCATCCTCCTCAGACTATCCAATTGATTGGCTCGTAGACCGAGTTCATGAGTGGCCGTAAATGCAGTCTATGAGCCAATCAAAAACTGCGGAGCACAGCCAATGTGGAAGGGTAGCAGAGCTATGCATTAGTTTGTATAAAATGCTGATTGGCAGTAATTGCGGTATAGAAACCAATCAAAAGCTTTGTAGCAGAGCCACAGCTGTTCAGTGCGGAACAGCAGAACAGTGGGTTCGCTCTTCATTAAATGCGGAGCGTTCCGCATAATCCGAAGGACTTGGATGCTCAGGCATGATCTAAGCTTCAGTTAGTCGAGTGACTAAAGCTCGGTCACTAAATATTGAAAACGCAAAACCAAAAAACAGCAGTTTCCACACAGGGAAACAATGCCGTAGTCCCAACAAAAAATACAAAAACATTAAACACAAATTAACTGTGGGCACCACAACCCCCTAACTAAATATACCTACTCCGTGATCCCTAGACATTGTAGAAAGGGCAAAATCCACATAATGGCCAAACAAATTGTTTCCCTGCGTGGAAACTGCCATTGGTGGTTTTGCGTTTTCGACATTTAGTGATCAAGATTTAGTTATTCAACTAACTAAAGCTTCGATCACATAATATAGACCCAGTGCATTCCCCATAATGGGAAGAGACTGACTGAAAAGCTTTCTCCTCTTAAATGATTTAAGTTAAGCTTTTGTGAAGCAGTTATTTCTGTACCTCAAGTTTTTTTTACAATGTTAGGTATCAAAACCAGTTAAAAGTTTCAAAAATATATTACAGAAGGCATTCAATGCTAGACACAACCTACCACCAACATATATGTGGCTAACACTATATAGTTGCAAGAATTTTAGTCTTTCTATGTATACTGCTGTGCCTCTGTTGACAGGGATCCTCTTATTAAACATTCTCTGCACTTCTAATTTTAAATCCCTTTTAGTCTATGCACAAAAACAAAATTATTTTCTACAACTGGCTTAATGTATGACAAGTGCAGATCTTTTTATCACTTCTGGGTCCTTTGCAGACATGGTTTGAATATTTGTCTGATGATCTGCCAATGGTATGAATAGCTTTGTTTTTTTTACAATATAAGTATCCTCTGTAAATGTCAGCTTGTTATTTACATAGATTCCTAGATCGTATTCATATACAGAGCATTTTTGAAACCCGTGTTGGACTTATTCCTTTGTATTTAGTTACAGCCAGGGATTGAGGTTAAGTGTGATGATTTCTGTATCCCATGGTTTACTGTTATAATTAATTGTGATTTAAATCAGAATACCCTTATGAAGGCAATACATTTGATTTGCCACTATAAATAGAATTACAGAAACAAATATATGCAGTACACTATAATTCTTAATGAGAACCCTAGAATGTTGCTGATGTAATCTGTTGGCTTATATTAGATATATTTATCTGTCTTTATTTTGTGCGTGCTTCATTTAACATTCTGCTCAATTTTCATCTTCTTTGGATTCTGAATTACAAATTAGATTAGAACTAGGCTAACTGCTCCTTTGGGCCATTTGAAGCCTAGCCAATTACCCCATGCGAGAATCAAACCCTGCACCTTGTCTCTTTAAGGTAAGCACCTTAACCATTATGTCATCCTATATGATGCCAAATGGTACAGAATATTTTGCTTGTGTAATTAAACAAAACACTTTTCAATGGTTATTCATGGATATTAAGCAATTCATAGTAAGTTATAAGTGATAAAATTCACAGGTAGTCATTGCTTACTTAAAATTTGGGCAGTACAGCCGTTGCATGTCACTAAACAAAGGTAAAGGGCAGTACTTTTGGTTATACCCTTTTCTGCTCCTGCTCTATGCAACAGCCATTTTCTGGATCATAAATGTCATTCCTGTTTTTATTTGTCTAAACACAGATGCATACACTCACACACATATTTGCACACACATGCACATGCACACAAACACACAAGCATGCGTTTACATAGACACACACACACACACACACACACACACACACACACACACACACACACACACACACACACATGCATACACATGGACACATATGTGAGCAAAGCACAGAGATACATACTTACTCACACACTTTATGTTATTAGCTTTTATCTGTCTGTCTGTCTGTCTGCCTACCTATTTATTTTGCCACACATTGTGGCTTAGGAGAAAAGACCATTATCTTTAGAAAACTATTACTTTTTGTAATATGCCATCATTTTGTGAAATCATTAGTGAGGCTTTGACATTAGTTCTGAATGCTTATGAATTTCAAAAAACTTTATAGCTGGAAGGTTAATAGTTATTTATAGAATAAAGATTAGCTGTTTTGTGGACAACAGGGTATAATCATTAGGGAGCTGCTTCGGATTTCCATTCTGTAGCCAATGCAGTCCCTCAGGGATTTATTTTGGGCCCTGTTTTATTCAATATAGTATTTACTGATGCTAAACCGTCATATGCAGGTTGGATGCAAACAAATTGCTGATTATTCTAAGACAGATTAAATCATTACTTCTGATGTGAGAATAGTTATCATTCAGACTTAGTTCAACTCTTTTCTCAACATATCTAATACACGTTTGATATGTTGTGGGAATGTAAAACAGTAAAACCTCTGCTGTCAAGTCTTTTGGCAGCTTTCTACTATCTGTAGCTACTAGTCTGGATTTAGTTAATCATGTTAAGGATTTAGGAGTCAACATGTGTAAAGATTTGGACTTCAGGTTAAAGTTAAATTAGTATATCAGCCAAACTTATTTTGTTTTCAATAACATGCTAAAAATTTTTTTCATATGAAGGAGCAATGTTGGCCCCTTTGCATGTTCCTCTGATATGTCCAGTTTACCCTCTAAAACTTCTTCTTCTGTTCTTGCAGTAATGCCAAGTTTAGGACATTCAAAATGAGTAAACAGGTATTTTATGAAGAAAATTCTGTATTGTGGTGTATTTACAGTAACTATATGGTAGTGATATCCAAGTCAGAATTTACCTTGTTCCTATATTTTGTAGTGGAGTAAAATTACAAAAAAGAAAAGTATTTCAAAATGCATCCCTTACTCTTTTAATTGTTAAGTCAAGGGAATTGCTGCTGTGCAACATTGTGCTTCTTAGGATATCAAAGCATAATTTTCTGCAGAACTAATAAATATTTGATTGGGCTGTATAATCACTTGTGATTAAACAATAAGTCATTATATTGTGTTGTTTGCATTAAATTGGTTTCTTTGAAGAATTCAGCCAAGCATACAAGAATATAAAGCAATGTGAAACTGTAATTATTTTACAAAACAGTCAGTTGTTTATTGTCATCAGTCACCACCGATACAGTCCTATTACTTAAGGTAAAATGTAAATATTATGGAGAAAGTAAACATGTGCAAGCAATGAGATTCTAGAATATATTTATTTGTTTTGCAAAATCATAGATTCACCAGAGGTGTGTAGGCAACATTTGTAGTTATTTGATGACAGATTTAGATGCCCTGGTTGTCTTAATGTATTTAAATGATTTTTGTACAGTAGCATTGTCGCCTCACAGTAAGACGCTGTCCGGTTCGATTCTCAGCTAGAGCGTCTTCTGCATGGAGACATGCGTGAATGGGCATACCTTCGTTGAAGGTTGTGCGTCAGGGCTGGCAACTAGGTACGTAAAATTCAACTGCCAATCATTAGCGGACCGGAGTTCCGCTGTGGCGACCCCTAACCGGGAAAAGCCGAAAGACACAAGTGTCATTTTTTTTATTAAGAAATGATGGGAATTTTTAACACAGTGATCTTGTAAACAGACATTCACACTACTGAGTTACAGAGCCACAGTAAGTCATGCAGGGAAGCTGTCTATCATCTATATAGACCCACCTCATGCACTTAATAGTAGGTAAAACAACACTACATTGTACAGTAAACTACATCAGTACAAAGTAATGGGACATTATGGTACATGGGTAATAGGATCATAGGTTAGTACTAGGCTATCGGCCCTAGGGCCTGTACAAGCCTAGCCATAACAATTCCCTGGCTATTTCTTCCCACACTCTTTACTTCCCTGGACCCCTGTCTAGCAGGGCGACTGACGTGATCCCTGGGGTGAATTTCCTTTCTCCCATCCAATCGTCAAGGTTCTTTTTGAAGAGGACCAAAGAGGCACTCTTCAAGACATGTATGGGCAGTCTATTCCAGAGTCTGAGGAGTCTCTAGGTCAGGAACCTATCCCTCCAACATGTTTTGTTTATTGTGATGACAAGGTTTAGATCCCTGGAGCATGTGGCTCTGAGGGATTGGGAATTTGTTAAGTGTAGCATGTCCAACAGCTCTGTGTTTGACATGGCCTTGTATGTTAAGCAGAGATCGCCTCTGAGTAGATGATATGCGACAGAGTATAGCTGGAGTTTTTTTAAGGCAGTCAGCATAGGGCATCTGCTTTAGGCCTGTGATTCTTTTAGTGAGGTATTTCTGTGGCCTTTCCAGTTGTTGCAGATGTCTTGAGAGGTACATACCAAACGGGGCATTGTATTCTATAATGGTCTAATGAGGGATGAGTATGGTGGGACAATGACCTCCTTTTTTCTGGATAAAAAGCCCTTAGTGATGAGGTGTGCCACATAGAAGGATTTCCTGACTGTTGTGGTGATGTGGTTATCGAAGGTGAGACCACTGTCCACCTGTGTCCCTAAGACTCTTATCACACTTTTGGTGTTTAGTGCACTGCCACCTATGTGGTAATTCATGGGTACATGTTTTTTTCCCAAGGGGGATAACTATACATTTCTTGGCATTGAGCTTGAGCCCATGGCTCTGGCACCAAGCATCTGTTTCTGTAAGGCCCTTTTGTAGAGTATCCACATCATTTGGAGATTCAATAATGGCTCCCAGTTTGCAGTCATCTGCGAACTTTGTTAGACAGAGTCCCTTAGTGTTGGCCTGTACTTCAGAGAAGTAGATGCCAAACAAGAGCGGTCCCAGGACTTAACCCTGAGGTACTCCACTTGTCACATGTCTGGAGCTGGATTTGGAGTCGGCTACTTTTACAGTGTGGGTTCTGTCAGTAAGCCAGATGCAACTCATCGAGTGATGTAGGGATTAATGCCCAGCTTAGTAATGACTGTCTGTGTTCTTAAATCTTGACAGTCTTGTCCTAGTGTCCCAAAGCAGTTTGTGTTGTAGGTTGCAACAGCACCATTTGTGCTTTGAAAGTTAATGTTAGCCAAAAATGGCCTTGAGAGCAAAGATCATAGTTGTTTTTATTTTTCCTTGAGGAGCATCAACATTTCTGTGACTAATTAATGGGTGAAGCATAGCTTTTTAGATTATGTTTTTGCAACTTTTGTTAAAAAAGAAATGCATTTTATGAATGTATATAAACTTTGCTGCCATATCAATTATTTCTTTTACAGCCTTTTTCAGTGTGATGTTGAGTATATAAAAAGTTTTTTCCAAGGTAAGCAGCTGTTTTCCATAGGCTCAGAGCTTGTATAATATGCTCAAAAGCAATTGGGGGTGGCTGTCTTGCTATAATTCAGACTTTATGCAAGCCTAAAGCTTGAAACTGTAATTTTTGTAGAGCCTTAACCAGTATACATTGTATATATAAACTAGTGACTGCACACTTGAAATTGACTGACTTCTTATGTAATGTTTTAGAATTATGCCTATGATTACTTCTATTGGCCAGGTGTATGCAGGCTTTCAGAATGCGAGATGAGATCAGGTGAACCTTTTTGCACTGTTGAGTGACCCTTGAAGGTGAATGAATTTTAAGTAAGGGGGGATAAGGTAAGGAAGGTTAGGGGCAAAGCTCCCCTCAAAAAAAAAGAATCCTTCTCAGACACTTTCACTTGATAGATGTAGCTGAATCCCTCAGTTTTATTGTTTTCATAGTTTTGATTATAAAACTGACAAGACTGAGGAATACCATACTCCTCACAGTGATCTCAATTTTTTTAATTAGACTTCTTGCCTACGTACTGTTTTCAAAACTAAAAGAAACAACTTACTGAAATTGTGAGTTAAAATGCAGCACACAGGTTTGCTAAAAGGTATAGACCGTCCGGTATTATTTTCTTATACTTGTTGACATGTTCTGTGTATGGCACTTTTATCTTTCATATCGCTTCATATACAACATATTTTATTTTTTCTCTACTTAAGGAAGGAGTTATTCAGATGTATATCTAGCAATGGAAAAGACCATTGTAATCTGCATGCAAGTGACTATGGTTGTAATATACCAAGTAAAATATATTAAATGCATTGAACATTGGTTGGACAGTCAAGAGAGATTGAACTATAGTACAGATTGTAGTGTCATAACATACTCCAACATCTAATTTTCATGATGTAATAGGTATGTCCACCTCCCCACCCCCCTCATTGCATGACTCTGCACCAGAAACCAATGGATCACAGCTTATAAAGTTAAATATTTTGAGGGGCACTGAGTATTACAATGCTTACGCCTACTTGCATTCTTCAGCTAACTTAGGTAAGGAAGAAGCAATTGCTTTCATCCTACCCAGAGTTAAAGTAATGTACATGTTTAGTTTGTTGCTAAGGTTTTATAATCACCAAACAAAGGTTGAAAAGCCAAGCGAGAGTAAAATAAAAGCAACAATATCTCAAAAAGTACTGTAAGTGCTACTGATCACAATCCAGCACAGTTGACAAAACACACGTAAGTACAAATAAACTGATATTGCCAATCAGTTTGTTCAGAGTTCATCAGACTGGATAAACGTTGTAGAATTAAATCATTATAAAACATACATTCAGGTCACATGATTCTTTCAATTAGCTAACTACCAGTTCAAAACTCCATAAATCTATATATCGATAAATATCTGTATCTTTCCCTCTCTCTCTCTATATATATATGTGAATATATTTTTTTATGAAAGGGTAAAAAAGTCACACAGATGACCATTTAGTAAAAGCTGCAAGAAAGACTCATACAAGCTGGAATCTTCACTGGAATACATTAAACCTCATGTAGTGGAGGCCCATGGGATATATGCAAATGACGTCATAAGGCTATACACGTGTTTCGACTTACGTTGGTTGTACTCAGATCCACTTGCTGCCTTGGTTTGGCATGTATCACTGCTGCATTTAGTAACATTTTATCATCTCCTCAGTTATCTAAATATTAGTATCCTTAACCTTAATGTTTTGATAGCTGATGAGATATAATTAATAAATGTGGGATTATGTGAGAGTGTTAAAATCACAGAGTTCAAGAAATATGTATACTTGGAATTATTTCTGCCTCATTTCTACTGGTGGCAGATTTCTCTCAGCAAAGTTAAATTCAAAATCCAGCTGGGGAGTATTAGCGTTTGTTAAAGCTCATTTGGAAACTCACTAAGTATTTATCATCTTTATTTTATAGCTATTAAGATATATTACAGCTTCGGAGCATATGAAGGTTCTCCTTAATTTATTGCTGCAGATCTACCTGTTTGGAGCCATGCTAACACAGTACATGAGAGATTCAGAGAGAGAGATCCTCTCTATATACATAGCCACTATATTTTGTGGTGATTTTTAATTAACCTAGTATCATTTTGTGCAGCTTGTTTGATAACACTCCCCTGAAGAATGATTACTTGAATATCTATATTTTAAGAAATGTAGTCAGTAGATTCTTTATTTATTTCTTTATTGTTTTTGTTTACCAGTAAAGTCTAACTGGGCACAAATCCCATTTTCAACAGAGGTCTGAGGAGAAATGCTCCATTTTACAGAATGAGTAGACAGTACTTATATAAGATTTACATAATAAATATGCATACATACGTGGACTAGTAATATTATGACAGTTATTCAGAAAATAATAAATGTACATACACAGAGTAGTAAATAAACATTATGCAGAACTACATGTAGTTGTCCATGGCTGTCACAAATGCAGGTGAAATTCTGATCTTGAGTGGCATCCTTCTTTCTCCAAGAGTGATGCCTAGGTAGAAAGAAAACATAATTGGTTTTAACAACTGGCTAAGTATTCTGTTATTCCAAGTGGATCCATTATGTGTCAGCAGAGGACAAGATGTTTGGTAGTCCTACTTGCTTTCCCAAAGATGGTTTGTACCTCTCTTTCCAAGGCTTCCACAAACTAGCAAACACTTTTGTTGCCTTCATAGTGCCATTTTTAGGCAAAGTCCATCTGATACTCATCCCAATTTAACTAATATCTCAAATCCAAAATAGAACCACATTAAAGTAACTCTGCTAAATGCCAGACGTCTGAAAAAAGATGCCTGACCATAAGGCTCTTCTTCAGCTGGAGTGCAACTGTCTGTGTAAGTGCTGAAACTTGTTTTAATTGTTCTGGAAGTACCCACTCCATACCTGGGTTTTGCAATTAACATGCTTTATGGCCTGGTGGCAACTGTGTTGGTGTCTCCATATTTGTTAGAGACCCTATCAGCTCTAGGTAGATCCCCAGGGATCCACAAACAGAGCTCACTGAGCTCCAAATCACACTATACAAAGCCAGCTGTAACTTTGTAACCTGTTACAGGACACCTAATATGTCCCATGAAATTCGTGTAAATTTTGCTCCTAGATGAAGATGATGAACTCTGTATAAACAAAAACTCAATTAACTTCGGTGACTTAATCTTCCAGTCAGTAAACATGAGCAACTGTACCTCAAATATAAGATACACCCAAAAGTTCCTAGAGTTTATAAATAAAAGCTCCATGGAGCAGATCATTGGCAAGTCTACTAGAGGTTAAAATGTTCTTGACTTGGTCCTAACGAATATAGCTTTTTCGTGTGCTGTTCCCCTGATATATCTTAACTTGGTTAAGCTGGATCATAAACTAGTGATCTTCACTGTTAGAACATCTAAATCTGAAGATACCAATATATCAGAATTCAAGAAGTTAAAAAGTCCAAATTTCATTACATTCTAACAAAACTTTACAAGATTTACTCATTAAAGCATAATCCTAGACATCACCTTAGTAGGAAAATAGAACAAAAAATTATATGCCCATTTAGATAAATGTATAGAACTGACAGTACCCACTAGATTTAAATGTAATGGGATGTTTAACAGCTAACCAACCTTGTGGTCTACCAACATAAGTAAACATTGCAATAAAAGAAGAAAAAAAAAACTTCTTAAAGTATTCAGATGCTCTAATGACCCTCAAGTCAATGATAATATTAGAAATTGACAAAAAAATTAAAAGGAACTTTTGGGAATACGAAGACAGTCATTATCCTTTAATCATAATTATTCAATATTCATGATGTCAGTCAGTATAAAACGTAATAGATAACATGGTGGCTTAGAGTCTATATTACAAGATTAAAACTTTAGTTAATTGAATAACTAAAGATCAATCTTGTAATATCAAAACCTGAAAATGTTGAATGGCCATTTCAACCCAGGGAAACACTTCCCTTTGCAGCATCAAAAAAAAAACTTTAAATCCCAAGTCAAGTGGGGGAATTCGTCCCCCACACCCCGATGTGGGGGGGCTGTACCCCCAACACCCACCCTAACTAAATATACCAACTCCAAGATGGCTCCAAATTGGAGAAAAGGGCTTAATCCACATAACGGTCAAGGGAAGTGGTTTCCTGGGTTAAATCGGCCATTTGACATTTTCAGGTTTCGATATTACAAGATCGATCTTTAGTTATTCGATTAACTAAAGTTCCGATCTTGTAATACAGACCCGTGGCTTAGGAGATGATTAAAGTATGTCTCCATACATGACTGTAAAACTCTCTGTACTCTTGATTCATCATAGGGCCCCCATGGTTCATTACTGGGACAGTGTCTGTTTAGTACATTATTCTGTTTAGTGCCTGGGTTAGAAGTTTTAAAGACAACTGCAAGCTAGTTTAGGTCATTTACTCAAATGGTGACTTACAAACCTCTCTTACAGCAGTTGAAAATGTTTTATCGGTATAGGTCTCAATTTTAAAAGAAAGAGATGTGGAATTTCTTTGGACCCCAACATGTACAGCATGTTCTTCAGTTCAGTTGCAGCACTTACATACCCTTATATTTACCAAAACTATAGTCTTTGGGAAAATCATTTTCAGTGGGGACATCAAAGGAGATCTTTTTTGTAGAAACACTCTTGACAATTTTCTGTGGATAACTATTTTAGCACATACTAAATTGTAACTGTTGATGTGGCACCCTGACCCCATACGTAAGAAACAGGAAAAGTTGGGTATGGATGGATGGATTTTTGGTCTGGCAAACACTGTAGTTATGTACTTCAGAGGACTTTTGGCTATGTTTTGCTGTAAAGAAGCCCACAAATAGGTAATTTTTTTGTACCCTATTTTTTTTTATTCTGTTTTCTTTAATTAGGTATGACTGTTTTTTTCACTATTCTGTTTGTGTCTGAAAAAAGCCTCATAAATGGTTTGGCTTCCTTTAAGTGTTAGCTGGTAAAAAAAAAAAACTTGGCACAGGCTATTCTGCATAAGATACAAATAAAAAATAAAAGGCGCTGCCCATATTTCTCTCATTATTCCTAGAAACTTCGGCCTCTGTAAATTCTTAATTCACTGTAGATGTTAACATCTGAGAGCTTCTGATGCTAATCTTAACTAATCTTATAAACTGATGTCATAGCTGCCTTCTAGAAGACCAGTATGGCCACTCTATCTTCTCATGACTTGTTGATGTGTTCTAGAAGGAGCACTTTCACAATTCTTACATTTATCCCTTTAGAACATTTCTTACTTTTGTTTTAAATGTATTTGCATTTCCTGTGTCATACTTAATCTTGTTAATTATTTCTCTCTGCTCCCTGGCTAACTGCTGACTGTTTACAGATGTTCATCGTGTTTTACTGTTGCAGTCATTACACTTGGGGTTATCCTGCTGGCAGGCTACCCGCAGTCGGCCTGAATTCCAAAGTCCTGGCCCGGCGTCGGTTGCTGTCGCCTCTTCCCTGATGTCAGTGTGCCAGGGGTATAAAAGATGCAGCCGATGCCATTTTCTTCAGCCTTTCTTGCCGCGCGGTGCCCAAAGCAAAAGCAGTTCGCAAGTGCCGGTCGGCCAACTCCTGAGATTTTTGAAATTGAATTTCAGATCCGAAGTCTTCAATAAAGCTAAGTACCCCATTGGGGAAACTTTTTTCTTGCTCCAGACCGATGTCAGAAAAAGTTAACAATTGTATTTCTTGTGGGAAGCAAATACCTCATAAGGATTTTCATTCTTACTGTATTCCTTGCCTAGGCCCTGACCACGATGTTGCTAGTTGTCGGATTTGTGCTAGATTTAACCAATGCACTATTAAGCATCGGTACGATTTTGCATTTCATTACTTTGGCCGTAGGTTTAACTATATAATGCTGTCGGAACAGCTGATGGCCGGAGTTCATAAAAAGCGCAAGGAAAAAGAAAAGGACAGGCATCCGAAGTCCAAAATTGATGACGAAGCCTCTTCTAGGCCAGTCGCCAGTTCTCAGTGAGGTGCATTCTCAGCCCCTGATACCCGCTACCTCAGAGCCACAGGCCGCCTCCGACTCCCACGTGGAGACAACTAGGCCTCTGAATACTCAAGGTATTGGGCCTTCGGAAACTAATCCCTCAGATGGGTCCAGAGCTGCTGAGCAGGCATCGGCTTCTGAGGATGTTTTCAGACCTACACAGCTTTATATCAAGCCAACTTCAGCATCCAAGACAAAGACTAAAACAGCTTTAAAGGCAAGGAAACATGTACAGCATTCTCCAGGACAGACTTCCATGCCTAAGAAACAGATGCTCAAAATGGCTGAAGACCTAATTACTTTGATCAGAGGTTCCCACCCCCCTCCTGATAAGAGGCCTAGGCAAGACACTGAATATGATTCCTCTGATCAGGATTCCATTTCCTCTGACGCCTCTTCAGAACAGGGGTATTCTATTCCTCCCTAGGATTCTGATGCAAAAGAATCTATTCCTTCAGCTTCTCCTCCTGAGGATTATTCCTTTGGGGAAACCCTGCATACCATGAGGGAGCATTTCCACTGGGAGAGCCAAGATTACTCAGAATCTAAGAAAAGGCTCAGGGACTTTCTTCTACTACCTCAGCACAGGCCTCTTGCTATTCCACCTGTTCTAGACATTGTAGATGATGTATTTTCAGAGACCAGACTGTCTCCCGACTCTTTACCTCCTGCACCTGTTAAGCCAGACAGATACTACAGGGTTCCAGATTCTCATAAATTTCTATATAAAAACCCTGCTGCTGACCCAGAAACTATATCTCAGGGTCCCAAAGGGGTCATGGCCTCTACTGCAAAAAACCCTGTCCCCTCAAATAGGGATTCAAGGGCACTGGACAGATGGGGAAAAAAGTTTACACTTCTGCTACCTTGGCTGTAAGGGCTTTAAATTGTCAGTTTCATATGCTTAAATATCAGCAGTACTTAATGTCACTGCTAAAACAGAAAATGTTGACAAATTCTGAATGTTCTGAGAACAAGGAAATGCAGGATTTATTGCATGCAGCTGAACAAGTGGGAAAGCATACTTTGCAATGTGGTTTTGATTCACTGGAGGCCTCTTGCAGGGCCGCAGTTACAGGTTCTGTCATTAGAAGGCATGCTTGGTTAAAGGAACAGAATCTGCCTGATCATGTTAAAGCAAAATTATTGGATGCTCCTTTACAGCATGATACTTTGTTTGGTGTTAAGGCAGAAGAGGTGTTGAAGAAAATGGAGGATAAAGCTAAATCTATGCAGACAGTAAAGGATTTCTTACAGGTACAGCCACCCAGATTTAGCAGGAACTGTCCTTCTAAGAATTGGCCCTTTCCAGTGTCAGACAGGCCACAAAGAGGCAGATACAGATGCCCTAGAGGCAGACAACAGCCCCAGGGCTCATACAGGCCCAGACAATGGGGTGCTTCTACCTCCAAAAGCAGAGAAGACAAACCACAGCCTTATAGGAGACAGTCCCAATTACTTCCCTCTGCCAATGTCAAGCACTTATCTTTTGGCAGCACCTCTAGGGGGAAAGCTAGCACTTTTTTCACAAAATTGGCACATGATTACCCAGGACAAATGGGTCTTAAATATAGTCTCTCAGGGCTACAGGTTCCACTTTCACACACTTCCAAAGGCAAAAGGTATGCCAGACCTGCCACGCAATCAATGGGCAGAGGCACAAAAACAAGTTTCATCTCTCATGGACATGAGGGCTATTCAGCCAGTGCCACAACAAGAGCAGGGACAAGGATTTTACTCAAGACTTTTCTTAGTACCAAGAAAGGACAAAGCCTGGAGACCAGTTCTGGAACTGTCTATTCTAAATACTTTTCTGGACGTTCCAAAATTCAGAATGTTGACTCTGCAGCAGCTTCTGCCCATGCTGGGCAAGAAGGCTTGGCTAGTAACTTTGGACCTCAAAGAGGCATACCTGCATGTCCCAATCAGACAATCTTGCAGAAGATACCTCAGATTCATAGCTGGCACAATGCACTACCAATTCTCTGCACTGCCCTTTGGCTTATCTGCTGCGCCCAGGTTCTTCACAAAATGCCTGGCACCAGTAATTGCATTTTGCAGACAAAGAGGAATTCAAATATATCCCTACTTGGACAACTGACTTATTCAAGCAGAGACCAAAGACATTCTACTAAAACATCTGGCGTTTGTAAAAAGATTACTAATTTGCATAGGGTACACAGTAAACGAAAAGAAATCAAAACTAGTACCCTCTCAAGAGATAATATTCCTGGGTGCAAGCTTAAATACAACTGCCCAGATGGCTTATCTCATGCCAGACAAACAAAGGCAACTGACTTCTTACTTTGAAAGCATGACAACAAAGACCCAGTTATCTGCAATAAAAATTCTGCAGGCTCTGGGCTACATGGCATCCTGCATTCTACTAATTCCATATGCAAGACTGCATATGAGGAAACTACAATGGTATCTAAAAAGTGTTTGGACTCAACATTGCCACAGCCTGGAAACATTAATTACTCTCATTCCCTGCCTGCAACAGGAGTTTCGATGGTGGGCACAGGCCTGTCACCACAACAAGGGACAGCCATTCTCTTTACCCACAGCCAGGCAGACACTAACAACGGATGCATCCGATAATGCCTGGTGAGCACACATGGCAGGAAAATGTATTCAGGCCATATGGCCCACAAGCCAAATGCATCTACATATCGATCAAAAAGAGATGCTAGCTGTACAGAATGCCCTGACAGCCTTAAAGGACCTACTTCATCCAGGACAACTGCTGATAAAGACGGACAATACTACAGTCATGTGGTACATCAACAAACAAGGAGGCACACATTCCTATCCCCTCTGCAGAGCAACGACCTTTTTTCTTTGACTAGTTCCCTCTGCAGACAAGCCATGACTTTTGTGGAATACAGCATTGACTTATCAAGTACACCTGCAAGCACAATTCCTGCCAGGAAAAAACAATACTTTGGCAGACGAACTAAGCAGAAACCTCATGGATCCTCACGAGTGAAAACTAAATCCACAAATCTTCAGCATGATAACAGGGAAATGGGGATGCCCAGACATAGATCTATTTGCCTCCCCTCACAACTACCAGCTACAGAGATTCTGCACTCGGACTTATCACAAACAAGCATGGAAAGTGGGTGCCCTTTCATTCAGCTGGAAAGCCCTTACAGTATATGCCTTCCCTCCTCTGCCTCTCCTCCCCAAGGTACTCCTAAAGGTCAGAAAAGAGAAGCCAAAAATGATCCTTATTGCCCAGGACTGGCCACGCCAGCACTGGTACCCAATCCTAAAGAGCTTGTCTCAAGGCCCAGCCTGGACATTACCTCAAATTCCTCATTTGCTGACCCAACAAAACAATCAGATCCTACACAGCCAACTCAGAACCCTAAATCTGGCTGCATGGTGGATAATGTAACCATTCAGAACACACCTCTCTCTAAAGCAGTTATGGATGTTATTTTGGAGGCCAGGAGGCCCAGCACCAGAAAATCTTATGCAGAAAAATGGAAGAGATTCTGTGCTTGGAACTAGGCACAAGGAATTGACACGCTTGTACCAAATATTCCTCAGATTTTACAATACCTAACTGAGATGCTGGACAAAGGCCTATCCTTCTCATCAATTAAGATCCATGCCTCTGCCATTTCAGCTCATTACAATATGGACCCACCTATTTTTTTCTCATCCACTGCTAAGGCAGCATCTCAGAGGGGCCAAAAACATAAGACCTCCAAGGAGAGCTCCAGTACCTGCATGGGACCACAGTTTTGTCTTGGAAAAGCTCACACTGCCTCCTTTTGAGCCAGCCAATACAGCTGACATAATCATGGAAAACAGCTCTCTTCCTAGCAATAACTTCAGCAAGAAGAGTCTCAGAGTTACAGGCACTAATGGCTGTGGAACCTTTTATTATTTTCCATCCGGACAGGGTTTCTCTAAGGACAAACCCAACATTTATGCCTAAGGTAGTGTCCAATGTGGCTCTTAACCAAACCATACATTTGCCTACCTTTTATCCAAACCCGCAGAATAAGGGGGAGAGACTTCTGCATTCTTTGGACATACACAGACAGCTACGCTTTTTCTTGGACAAAACTAAAGCTTTCAGAAAGACTGAGCAAATCTTAGTGGCATATGCTGCAGGATTGTAAGGAAAAGCTATTTCAAAGCAGACTATTTCAAAATGAATAGGCCACTGCATTCGTTTCTGCTATTCACAACATGGCAAATCAGTGCCTAAGGGCATTAGGCCACATTCTACCAAAGCAGCAGCCACTTCAGCAACCTTCCTCAGAGGAGTACCAACCAAGGACATTTTGGAGGCTGCAACCTGGACTTCAGTGCACACTTTTACAAAGCACTACCACTTACCTCTTTACTCTAAATCCAGAGCAGGCTTTGCCACTGCTGTTCTGCAAGGCCTCATAGCCACTCCTAATTCTATTTAGGCCCAGCCACCCAACCTCAGCTTTGGGATTCAACCCAAGTGTAATGACTGCAACAGTGAAACACGATAAACATAGTACAGTTGTGTACCTACCATAAATGTAGGTGTTCGAGTGTATTCACTGTTGCAGTCCAGGTTACCCTCCTGCCATCCCCCTTTCATTGCTGGGACTTATCTGTACTTCTCTATTCTATACAACCTATGTGGTGTATTTGCTTGTAGATGAAGGTTATGTGCATGCTTTTTTATGATCAGAATTTTTTTTTTAGCCTACCCTTTGGGGGGCACCTGACATCTGGGGCAAGAAAAACTGAAGAAAATGGCGTTGGCTGCATTTTTTATACCCCTGGCACACTGACGTCAGGGAAGAGGTGACAGCAACCGACGCCGGACCAGGACTTTGGAATTCAGGCCGACTGTGGGTAGCTTGCCAGCAGGATAACCCCAAGTGTAATGACTGCAACAGTGAATACTCTCGAGCATCTACATTTATGGTAGGTACACAACTGTACTTTTTCACTACTACGTTGCTAATTTTTGTATTTAGTTTTGTTCACTTAGTCCTTTCTTTCATGTTCTTCTCTAAATGTTTGTATCTTCATTTTGATTGCAAAGCATTTGTGACACTGTGTAGCTCTTTTCTCCTGTTTCTTCTCTTAAAGTATATGCTTGTATGCAGTACACTTTGCTTCATATATGTTTTAATGTTTTAATTTTAATTGCAATGTAACTTTTATGTTTCTTTCATGTAGCCACATTTCTGAATCACATTTGTCAGCCTAAACACTGTCATTTAATGTTCTCATGTTGTTTGCAATATAACTTTTATTTTGTGTTATATGTCAAATTTTCTTCCCATATACATTAACTAAAACACTATAATTTATTTTGTGTGACAGATTTTTAATTCTGGTATTCATGAATTTAAGTTTTTTTTTTTACATATTTCTATGCATTTGTCCCAAGTTATGGCTGAAAAGGATTTCATACCCCAGCTTATTTACCTGGATATCAAATTAATAAATTAATAAAAAAAAACACTTTGACAAATCCCATCTGATTCCACTGCCTTATCCAGTATTATTTTAAAGTTCTGTCTCTGACCTTTTCTTTCATAAGAACACACTTGAATCACTTTTATCAATCTGAATACATTGAATATGAGTGGAAGAAGAAGCCGCACATTTTTTTCTTTGAATATGTACATATGTTGCACAAAAAGATTGGGAGGCACAGAGGCAGATTGTGAGGTTGCCCTTAAGTGTTAAAATTGGATGTTTTGTGTTTCTAACAGCTTAAACTGAATGGAAGGTATCTGTTTTTTAAGATATTTGCTGTTTCATTACCAACCATTAGATGGCTGTTTTGGGTGAAAAGCTGCATAGACTTGTTTATTAAAATTGGCTAAATAATTTGCAGATCTGTATGACTGTGGTAGATTTTGGGATGACTTTACATGTATAATGTTTGCTCAGATTTCTTGTTTGGAGCCATTCAAAGTTTGGAGTTCCAGTTTGGTGTTACAAAATGGTGGATGGGTCATTATTGCTTGGTCTGTATAGATCACAGTACTCAATAGGTTTGTGGGAGCATTAAAGTTGGATCAAATAAGGTTGTGGTGCCACACCTGGGGTTATATCTGACAAGGTTCTAAATTAAAGTATTTTGTGTATGACCAGCACTTCTTAAAGGGTCCATGATTGTATCATTAAGTACTAAGGAAGAGAAGTAGGGTGTCTGTGTGTGTGTGTGTGTGTGTGTGTGTGTGTGTGTGTGTGTGTGTGTGTGTGTGTGTGTGTGTGTGTGTGTGTGTGTGTGTGTGGTGATAGGGGGAATGCATATTCTCCAGTGGTTGCATGTGTCGGGGAGAGCAAAAAAGCTTTTGATGTGTTTTCCTTAAAGTTCACATTTATCAACTTTATTTTTTTCTGATGTTTCTCAGTCCACCCAAATGTAAATAACTGCAGGTCCCCTGGATGATTAGGTGATGCAGATGCTGATATACTCCTGATCTGAAATTAAGGAGGTACACCTTCATTCTTTCTCTGAAGGTTATTAGTGAACAGAAGAATAAGTGCATACATGCATTCACAGCTGAATCTCCATTTTGCAGCCAGAACTATATTATTAGTTGATAGTTATGACAAAACAAAACAAGACAACCCTGCTTGGGGGAAAGGCCTAAAGCACAGGACCCTATGTTTATATGCATCCCCATGTTACCAAGCTTAAAAGAAACAGTGATGACTGTGGAGGAATTTGCTGCCCTGCTTCCTGTCTAGGAATAGTATGCAGTGATCCTACTCAAGGACTGCTGGTAATGATTTAACTTGATTATATCTTTCTTCTCTGTGTGACAGCCTAGGTTCTGAACTTGGTCATAATTTGTAAACATGAAAAATATGTGGCAGTGTATTGTAAAATATTGTATACAATACTTTCATATCCATCCCTATGCAATTTTGTCTGCCAGTTTAAAACTTTATCTGGTGGTTTGTGTTTTGCACTGAGTGAACCAGTCTGACTTAGCAGTGGCATAATCCCTTTTCATCCTGCTGACTGTTTGGAGAGCATGTCACAGTCCCGAGCCTCGCATACATCTCCATATTTCTGTAATGTGAAGAACATGGTGGGTGGCATTACCTTTACTTAGAGGCCCACTCTTGTGCCCTTTTTCAGTTATTGAGATTGTGGGTTTGATACCCTTGGCTTTCTAACTGACAATGATTTCAAGTTTTTAAACCTGAATTCCCAAATATTAAAATTAAAAAAATGAAAATGAGACAATATGAGGTTGCCAGATAGCAAAATGGTCACATTATTCTACTTTATTTTGAAAAAAAAAAAACAGAGGAATAACTTGGAAGAAGAAAAGTGAGTCTCTTATTAAGACTTCTGCCTTGTACAGACAGGCAGGGGAGAGGGGTTTCACTGTACACGTATGATCACACATTTGATTGCAACATAGGGAGTGTCTGTTGAACAACAGATTAATATTAAGGAAGATAAGCAGACATGAATTCTGGATTATATGATTAATGCTTGACTTGCATCTATTAACACTGGGCATCTGAAATTGGCTATATTGACTGCCAATGACCAACCAAGATAACATTTCCCCAGGCCAGGTCAAAAGTTAAGGTGCATTAAGTGGGAATAGGGTCTAATAGATTAAATGAATACTGCTGGTTAGTAACATGCATTTTGGGGTAAGTGGTAGAGTCTGACAAATTTGAGAACAGACCAAATGAGGAACAGAGAATAAGAGCACATAAAAACAAACAAACAAACAAAATAAGCTTCATATAGCTTCACACAGAATGTCTCTCTTCTCTAGTACTTCATGACATCACTGGGCAAGTCACCAGGTGATATGGCATAGATTAGACTGTCTAATTCATGCAGCCAGATTACATCTTCTTCCTTTCTAAGTTACATTGCATAATAATTACAGATGTATTTCAGTCTTCAGATGACTAGGGCGCTGTAATATTTCTGGGGATGGTAAAGGGCGGATATTATAACAGACAAGGAAGAGCCTGTTATCTGCTAACTCTATGGTAATTTAGAAACCTAGTTTTAATTGTTGCTTTGTATTTACAGTGTAAAACACTGAAGTAGAATGCAAGTGTGTTGATAGTTTTCTAACAAATGTTTTTTAGACAAGTTGAGGAATCTAGTTGTGTACCAGATCACTCTCTATTCTTTTTTTAATTTACTCAGTAAAATGCCATAGCAACTTATATGCCTGTGTAAAATGCTTCTAACAGAACTGTAACAAATTGTACTGAACATTTTCTCTGATCCCAGTGCAGCATTACAGCTATGTTGCATAAAATTATTCTAATAGAAATCAGCATCTGTTCTGTAGTGATTATAGCAGGTGGTTTGCCAGGAATGAATTTCTGATGGATTCTTCATAGCTGGTGGCATCTCTCTCTTTAGATGTCTGAGTTATACAGTTCTTGTGCTTTTTGAGGCATGAAATTAGCTGAGAGGCACATTAAATATATGGATCTATAGTCTTACACTTCTGTTTCAGTTTTTTTCAGCTCAGGTGTGGCCGTAATGCTAAACCAAGTGATAATGTAGGCCTAGAGGAAACCTGCTCTGTGTTCATAGCTGCCAATGTGCCCTCTGAGGTTATTCAGTTTCAGGTGTACTCATGTTTCATCTCCAGGTAGGGTCTCAGATACGACTGAAGTAAGTGAGTGATCAGAACACATTGTGTTATGAGATCTGTCGTTCCTTCCGTATGGAAAAGTTGCATGATGAAGCTATGCTGTTTGGCGACGTGTAACAACTGGATATAAAAAAAAGATACTAAAGTTGAGAGAGATATAAAGCGTAGATGAGAGAAAGAGCGTGGGAGATAGTATCTTAAGTTAGAAACATGAGTATATGCGTAGATGCAGTACATTTCTGTTCATGCCCATGTAACACTCACTGCAGAGATCTGACAGTTAACCAAAAGTTGTGCTGTGTTGTATCATAGCTAAGTAATGTTTATGTGTTGGTTCAGGAGGAAATATCTCTTAAAAACTGGACAGACTGAAGAATCAGGTAACAGATTAAACTCTAAATATTATGGGTTAATCAGCTCTGCATTCCTTAGGTGCAACTTTCTTGTAAATGTGTGAATAGATTAATGGCTACTGCATGTTGAAATTTTTACTAAAAACGTGCTGGAAGTTTGTACTGTTGCTGTTTGCCTTTATTGGACCCCCCCCCCCTTTCATTTTTAAATACAGAGTCCATAATCCTCAGGATACTTCATGACAGCCTCTGATATGATGGAATACCGACATTCTCAAACAGAGTTGAGAAGACTCCCATGTGAGTTTAATGAATCTAGTTTGCTCATTGAAAGATGAATTGTTTGAAAGCAAGAAATATTTTTTGCTGTAGCTTTTTTTATTGGGGGATGTCCAAGCCCAGAGTCCCCAGCTGTGGAAGGTTTCACTTTCTGCACCTGCAGAATTAACATGATTATCTATGAGAGCACTGTTTTTTGTGAAACAGAGGCAAAATCCAGTTGTGGCAATCTCTTCTGAAGAAGCCGCATTTCAGTCAAGTGTTCCAATTCAAGTAGTTGCTAATTTGTGCAACTTGTAGGTTGCCATTTGAGAAACCTGTAACATTACATATATCCATATATGTTTACATTCATTGTCATCAAGTCCTGCCTTTGCTGGACTTTTCAGAGATTTTTCTGTCAACCTAGTGTAGATCCATGTGATAAAGAAACGGCACTTGGTGTCTGCCATTGTTTGAAAAATGAGAGGGCTCATCAAGGTGTAGTGCAGACTGATGTCTTCCTGCCTTCATGAACTTGCACTGTGTGCATTGACAGATCCTGATTTACATTGCATGTTACTAATATTAGTGTTGCCACCTCACAGGAAGAGATTCTCTGGCTCGATTCTCGGCTGGGGTGCCTTCTATGCGGAGTCTGCACGTCCTCCCTGTGGTCGCGTGGGTTTCCTCCGGGTGCTCCAGTTTCCTCCCACATCCCAAAGACATGCTGTAGGTGGAATGGACACTCTAAATTGGCCCTAGGCATGAGTGCGAGCATGTGTGTGCCTTCTGTGGAAGGTTGGGCACCGGGCTGGCAACTCGAAACTGTAAAACTCCACTGCCAATCGTGAGCGGACAGGTGTTCCGCTGTGGTGACCCCTAACCGGGAAAAGCCGAAAGAAGAAGAAGTTACTAATATACAATAAATACTGTAACTCAGGTTCCTGGTTTCTACGCTTTGTTATGTGGCATATCCAGGCTATGATTGCATACCATTTTTTCAAAATTAACTGTTGAAATTTAAGAACACATCCAACAGTAGCAAAGACAATGAAATGCCGTAAGTTTTTCGGCAATACAATTATGTAGTCAAAAGTTGCAAAATGTAGCTCAAATTTAATATGAGCAGTTGACTGTGTTTTCCTCCAATTAGAAATCCACTTATTTTTTACTGCAGTCGTGCAGATACATATCATGTCTCACTTAATATGCTCTCATCTCCCCACATCTGCTTAGTGTAAACAGAAATAACTGTTGTTCTAGAGTATGTCTAAATATGCTTACACAAGACAGCTGGCTGGAATAATCTATTTATTGCCATGCACTTGGGATTCCCTTCACATTGTTATACTGTCTAGATGAAGTACAGATTGATGCTTATTAAAACATTATAGCAAGCTAGCTTGATAAGTAAAATGAACTGTATTTCCTCAATTCCAGCAATCACCACTATCATGAAAAAAAGAGTAACATTTACATGAATTCTCCTTTTTACTGCTTGCTTAAAACTAAGTTTATATATATATATATATATATATATATATATATATATATATATATATATATATATATATATATATATATATATATGTGTGTGTGTTTGTGTGTAATATATGCCTTTTTTTATTACATTGGTGTTTCGCTGAAAACACCATTTGATGTTACTCTACAAAATTAATGACTGGAATGTAGAAGTTAACCTGACCCTGTTATCCCTTCTCAATGTTATTTTGTGACATGACTGCTTGAGGCTTACTTTGGAGGTTATTGATGTCCTAGTACTCAAAGGGATGACAGTATAGCTTTCAACCCCCATCAAGCCATTGTGTCAAATATTTTAAAGTACTGGTGGTGAAAGCATGCTGTCTAGAAAAATGGCATATTTAGTGTGTGTGTGTGTGTGTGCATTTGTGCGCATGCTTTTGTGTGTAAAATCTTAATATGGATCTCCTTAAGCTTTCTTCGCACTCAGTGTGACTCATCGCTGGTCTGTCATGCATACAAAACATGCCCAAATTCACTGCTGTTGTAAAAAAAATGAACCTGGGACTTTTAGCTAATTTATTAATAATTAAAGTTTATATACTGTCATGAAGCAAGCAATGTTTTTGCACAGGTAGTACTTTTGACATGCTGTTCATTTTTTCTTGCATTTATTTATTTTTTTATTTTATGTATTTATTTGTTTATCAGCTAAATCTATTAAAGACAAGCACCTGTTTTTAGGAGTGAGGTGAGACCTCTGTCTAGGTAAGTAACTCCCTTTGAGTCACATAGTCTGTAAGTGCAAACTGGGGAACTCAAACCCAAGATTACAGAATAAAGCTCAATAGCAAATCATAGCCCTAAACCTAGGTAATGAACTAAAAAGGCACTGTAGTGCCTGGCTGGAAGCAGTGAGCTACAATGAACATCACTGCAGTCTCACAAACTTACGATCTGTTTACTTTTTTTTACATGTTTAAAGAAAATAAAAATAAGCAATAAATTTACTTATTAAAATAAGCAAATAAGTATATTTAAGATATTCCTGCCTTTCAGCAGTATTATTGATAACTGAGCACAAAATTATTTTATTGTTATGCACTAACTTTTACAGAAAAAATTGCGAGACTGGCTTAACTTTTGATCTGATGTTTTCAATTTTCATTTTATCCTTGCCATATGGGTTCAGTTCTGATATCAGGTCTGATTCGGCCATTACTACAGCTCGCGCTGACCAAAAACTGTCAAACTTCACATCTACCCACAATTCCTGCCTCCCAGTTACCTCAGATATCATTGCCACTTTTCCAGACAGATGCATTCACCAGAGCTCTCGAGCTTTGTTCGCATTTCCTGGATAGTTTTCCTCAAATTTTTTCAAGTTTCCTTTATTTTTCAGTAGTTATCCCCTTTCACTGTTCCTGTACCCTTTAACTAGTGATTGCTGACTCCTTTCCATACACTTTGGTGTATTCTCTGCTATCATTGTTTACGGCCCTCTTCTGTACTCTTTAACTGTCATTGTTGATAGTTTCTTTCTATCTCTTTTATTTCTACTTCGCATTAAAAAAAAAGAAAAAGAAAATTTGCTTTCCACTCTAGTTTTTTTTTTCTTGTTGGAGAGTGTTATTTTCTATACCCCTTTTGTGTGTGTGGTGAGTGTTCTTTCCAGATGTTTTTATATTATGGCTGAGAAAACTAAGGCCCCTTCTGGCTCCAAACAATGCCAGAAGTGCAGCCATAAGATACCTCTTTCTGATTTACATATGTTATGTGTCTATTGTTTGGGTCCTGTACATTAACAGGAGGACTGCAGTAATTGCCATGGTTTTAGCCACAGAGCACTTGTTGAAAGGAGAAACAAGCTGATTTTGAAAGGCTTGATCCCTTCTGCCTTTACAGAGGCCATATTTGCTGTAGACAAAACTAAAATGGATATGTCTTCCCCTTCTTTATCTTCTTCTTTGGAGAAGGGTAAAAAGAGAAGTTTGTCAGTACCAACATCTCTGTTGGCACTGACATCTAAGAAGCATAAATCCTCAGCTCCTAAAAGTTTCTTGGAACTGGTGGACTCTGACTGTAAGGCTTCTGTACCGGGAAAATTATCTGCACCGACCAGCATTTTTATGTCAAAACCCTTGACGCCGAAGGCTTCGGCACAAGAAAATTTGCCATCTGGTCCTTTATTGATGCCTACTGCATTAGTGCAGACTGAGGATATAGGAATATAGGAAATTTTACCCAGAACTACTTACTCCCCATTTATCGACCCCTTTGTGGGTGAGTTACCCAAAGTTTTTATTCAAAGACCTAAATCACCCTTTCTGTTGTCAGTCCATTCCACCAAAAGCCTTACAGAACTCAAAGTGGAGAGACTGGTGAATAAAATTTTGTGGGCAAGAGGTTTCACAGGACTCCCTTTGGCTCTGGTCCCTATGGGTTCAGAAGCCAAACCTTCATTCAACACTTTAACCACCCCTCCTCTGACCTCCTCCGAGGCTTCAGAGTTTGCAGCTCTGAGTCATGCTGTGCTGGTTGTATTGGTTCCAGAGATCTCTCTTTCTTTGGAATTGGTTATTGCCTTGAGTTCTTCAATTACTTTGGAGCCAGAGATCTCCCAGGGCTGTATCTGTCCTGTTGGCTCCGAGGGGCCAGAGTCAAATCCAATTTCTTTGGAACTGTCCTCGCACCTTGTAGCACTGGCACAGTTCAGCTCGGCTCCAGCTTGTGTCTCGGGGGCTGTTTCTTTGGAGTGGGGACTGACCACTGTTCCAAGGTAGTCTATCTTGGTTCCTGGCTCCCTTCCTTCTTTGGAGGGGCCAGCCTTCAAGGCAATGGAGAGGGTCTTGTCTCTTTCAGTGACTCATTTAGCCCCTTCCTCCTCGGAACAGATACCTTCCTCACTCCCATTTATTCAACTTGTCTCTCCATTGGGGCAGTGAGTGCCTAAACCTCAGGAATCTCTGATACAGATTCTGTCATCTTTTGATACCTCTTCAGACTATCCACTGAGGAGGATCCTCAGAAGATGAAGTGCAAGAGGAAGCACTTAGGTTCCTCACAGGAATCGGTCATGGAAGACACTGATTTTTGATGAAGGGGAAAGGTCCCCAAGGTCACCTCCTGAAGATGTCTCCTTTGGAGACATCTTAGAAATTTTGAAACAGAGGGGTGATTGGAAGTCCACATACCCTTCCTCAGAGGAATCACTTTACCTGTAGGCTTTCAGTACTCCCCTGTCTACCTCTTGGGTGACTCTGCTCACTGACAAATACATTCAGTTGATTTCTCAGCGGGCATGGAAGGCTCCAGACACCATTGAACCCATCTTCAAGAGACCATACAAAATTTTATCTGCACCTGAGGATAAACAGTTCTGAGCTAAAGGTTTAGTGGTAGATGCCGTGGTTGTAGTGGTGGTCATGAAAAAGGAACTCACTGAGAAGAGTTCATCTATCCATCCACTCAACAGAGAGTCGTGGGTGATGCATAGGTTTGGGAAGTGAGTTTATGCTTCATCAACCATTGCCTTCAGGTCTTTGAATTTCCTGGCACATTTTACCAGACTTCAAAGGGATCTGATTAAGGAGTTATCAGATACCCTGGTGGGAGCAATTAATGAGGGAGTCCAAGAGAAGGTTGCCTCCTAGTTGGCCACCCTGGAGTCTGTGTCAAACTCGTCCATAAGGCTCATTGCACATGCAGCCGAAGGGATCACCAGAGTGGCGGGTTCAGGCGTAGCCATAAGGAGACACACCTGGATGCACCTATGTGACTTCGCATAACCATTTAAGTCTTCATTCATCAATGCTTATTTTGATGGATCATGTCTCTGTTTGGCCAAAAAGTTAGAGAGACATTATCCAGGTGTGATAAGGATGGCAAGACCCTTTCTGCTGTGGCGTACATTTTTTCACCCCCAAAGATCCTTTTGCAGGAATCAGAGGAGTGGTGGAAAGATGTGGTTCAAAATATCCCAAGGGCCTTTCCAAGACACACGTAATACCAGTTCTCCCAGGAGCAGGGGGGGGGACTACACTGGTAGATGCTGTCCATGTGGCAGAGGTGGTCCGCAGAATCATGGCTTCAGGGACTCCTTTCCAGGTAAGCCCTTTCAGCATTCCTGAAAGGAGGCCTGATTGTCTTCCTTTTTAGGCAATCAGGAGACACTTATCCTTGCATCAAAATGCCTGGCTAAATATAACATTAGATTCTTGGGTGCAGTGGATCATATCCAGAGGTTAAACCATACCCTTTTACCTTCTTCCCCTTGTATGCAAAAACATCCCTGATGTTCCACCCAGTCAAAGGGAACCAGCAGTTCTAGAAATTCAAAAACTGTTAGACAAAAGAGTCATCCAAGGAGTCCCACCAGACCAGAGAGGGTCTGGAATTTATTAAAGATTCTTTTTACTGCCAAAAAAAACGGGACTGGAGACCAATTCTGGTTCTCAGTGTGTTGAACAAATCTGTTCGACAAACAAAATTCTGGATGGTTACAGGACAGACCATTCTTCCGTTTTTAGGAAAGGATGACTGGATGTGCTCAATAGATCTTCAGGCTGTATATTACTACATAGAAATGGACAAGAGCTCCAGAAAATTCCTTCACTTCCAGCTGGGAGTCAACTATTACCAATTCAGGGGCCTACAGTTTGGTCTGACCGTTGCCTCCAGGGTGTTCACCAAATGTATGGCAGTTTCTATATTTGGACAACTGGCTCCAACCAGGCATCGACTGATAGAAGCAAGGGATTATGTTCTCCAGACCTATGCATACTTAGGAGTAATGAGAAATCACGAAAAATCCCAACTGTCTCCACCTCAGAGTTTGGAGTTTATAGGGGTAGTGCTGAATACAACAACAACCGTAGCATCCCTTCCCCCAGTCAGACTTCAAAAAATCATAACCTAGGTTGAAAAAATAATTCACAGCAAGAAAGTTCCTGCACATCTAATTTTACAGGCCCTAGGTTCTATTGCAATGACAATAAATCTAGTTCCCCTAGCCAGGTATCACATGAGAATGCTACATTGGCTGCTGGCTTCTCAATGGTCTATGCTATGTCTATCCATGTCAGACTAGATTCTGATCACCAATCATTGCATAAGGGATCTAGCTTGGTGGATTCACTCCAAAGAAATTCTCCAGGGCTGTCCCTTTGTCCTGCTAGAACCCAAGGTCATAGTGACCACGGACACCTCCAAAATGGGTTAGGGGGCATTTTCTAGGCAAGACTGTCCAAAGCAGTTGGTCCCCCTTAGAGGCCAACTTGCATATCAATGTTCTGGAGCTAAGAGTGGTGCTTTTAGCATTACAAACCTTTCAAACTGAACATCCTTTGGGAACAGTTGCGATTCAAACAGACAATATGTCAATACTTTTGTACATCAACAAACAGGGTGGAACCAATTTGTACCCCCTTTGTTGAGAAGCACTCAGAGCATGGCAGTGGGCGAGCTCTTCCAACTGCTTTCTGATAGCAATGCATATTCCGGAGGAGTTCCAATGTGATAGTAGACAAACTGAACAGATGTATTCAGTCTCCCAATCCAAAAGTGACAGAAAAGATATTCCATCTATGGGGCCAGCCTTGCTGTGACCTTTTTGCCTCTCCTCTAAATGACAAATGCAGCAACTACTTTGCCCTGATCCCCCCTCTGGGGAAGTCACCAAGAGACACTCTTCTTCTAATTCCAAAATTCTTACAGAAAGCACTCGGGTTGAAGAGCAAAGTAATCCTCATTACTCCTTTTTGGCCTCGACAGATCTGGTTCCTCTTTTCTTTGGCCTTACATAATTCAACGACCATGGACTGTGGACCCAGCTCCAGACCTTCTCTCCCTTCCAGACAGACTAGTTCACCCAGACATTCTGAACCTCAAATTGACAGCATGGTTCCTCCAGTTCCACTAGTTGCCAGGCTTCTTAACCTTTCTTCCCAAGTACGCCAGATTCTCCTTGTTTCTCATAAACCCTCCACCCAGAAACTGTATAATAGTAAATGGAAGAGATTTACCATCTGGCCTTGTGAAAGGGATATTGATCCCTTTTCCACTTCTGTTGATAATATTTTAGAATTCTTAGCCCCTGTTTTCAATGCAGGAGCTTCCTTTTCTATCATTAGAATACAACTAGCAGCAATTTCAAATTTCCATGATGGTTTGGCAGAATGCTCCTTGGCTTCTCATAGACTTTGTAAGTCATTTTTAAAAGGGACACTTTTATTGAAACCATCCTTCAAAGATCCTATGCCAACTTGCGATCTAAACCTAGTGTTGCAAACCATTGTACATTCTCCCTTCGAACCATCTGCAGACTGTGATCTAAAGTACTTGTCATGGAAAACATTATTTTTGTGGTAATAACCTCTGCTAGAAGAATTTCAGGAATTCAGTCCTTGTCATGTAAACCACCTTATCTGATTTTTCACAGAGACAGAGTCTCTTTACAAACAAATTCCACCTTTCTACCTAAAGTAGTGTCAGAGTCTAATGTCAGTCAGACTATTAATTTGCCAGTATTCTCTCCAAACTTTTCAAACAAAGGTAAATATTGTTTGCATTTGCTAGATGTTCACAGACAATTATGCTTCACAGAACAAAAGACATGAGAAAATCTGACCAACTGTTTGTCTCCTTTTCAAGTACTATGTTTGGTAAACCAGTCAGCAACGTGATCTTATCCAGATGGCTTAAGGATTGTATTTCCTTTATCTATGACATAAGGAAAATTACTTTGCCTAGGCCTGTTATGCACATTCTGCAAGATCTGTTGCCACTTCAGCTTCAGTGGATGATATATGTGCAGCAGCTACTTGGGCTTCTCCCCATACCTTTATTACTCCTTGCAAATTGGATTTAGTCTCTAGAGGAAGAGCATCCTTTGGTTCAATGATGCTCAGGAATGTCCTTCCATGAGTCCTACCAAGGTCTAAGGTAGCTGGAGATTCTGTCTCATATGGCAAGGATAAAATGAAAATTGACAACTTCAGGTAAAGAAGTTATGCACTTACCACAACGTTCCATCTGTGTTGTCAATTTTCATTTATTCTTGACTCCCCTCCCTCTTTCCCCAGCCTTTGAAGACTTTTTGGTGGAACAGATAATATACTTATCTCTTATAGTAATCTTTAAGGCATTGCAGATATGGGTTCCATTAAGGTTCCTTTATGTATCAATTTGTATCTAATCTGAAAACTCAATCTGAGGTATTTGGGAGAGAGGGATTGTGGGTAGAGGTGAAGCTTGAGAGTTTTTGATCAGCATGAGCTGTAGTAATGGCCGAGTTGGTTCCGATATTGGAACCGAACCCGTATGGAAAGGCTGAATGAAAATGGACAACAGTAACACAGATGGAATGTTATGATAAGTACATAACTTCTTGTTCTTGTTTCTTTATCATGAGAACTTAAAACTTATTTAAGTACCATTGTGGAATTATAAAGTCAAGTCATTTTGTCAGATATCACATCTGTCTTTCCCCAATAGTATAAGATACACACAGCTCAACTCTAAGTTGCATGAAACCTCTCATTGTCCGTGCTTCTTCAGTTTTACTTCTTGTAACATTATACATCTTTTGTATACTTTAATGTGCCACTTTTTCTAAGGTGTCCTTTTCAACTCATAGTTCTAGTACATATCTGCAAAATTAGCAACTATGCTATATTTTTGACATATGAAACAGTTTCAAGAGTGTTAAAATCATAGTTTCAGTAGACAGAAATAGTTTACATCAGTCAGGATAAAGAATTTGTGTTTTGATGTTATTCTTTTTGAGAGCTTTAGGTTTACTTTTTCCATAGGTTTAGTAGAACAGTCATTGTGAAATCTAATGTGATTGTTGCCCACTTTAACATGGATTAGACTATGGAGTCTTCTTGGAATTAATTAGTAGTCCAAATAAGAAATTAATTTTGCTTAATGTTATTATTTTGAGAGCTTTAGCCAAGGGTAATTTCATTTTACATACTTTTAATAGAAAAGTCGTTGTGAAATCTAAAGCTACTGATGTCTGCTTTAGTGGTGGTGCATGGGTGCAGGGTACAGTAGGCAGTTTTTAGAATGAATTAGTTGTGCAAATAAGAAATACACCTTACTATTATAGACCTTGGTGGAGCTCCTAATTTTGTAAGGTGTTTTTACAAGTTGCCTATGTGCCTTCTGTCTGCTGTATGGAAGTCATTCCTGTAAGTTAATATTTTTACAAGACAGCGGGTAAAGAGATTTACCAAATATTACAAACCACCCTCTCTGGTGCTTTGTGTATTCTTAATTTATCCTCCTATTTCTTTTTTCTAGTTCCCCCAGTTTACCCAACAGCCATATAAGTTTTGTTTTAAGCAAAACGTGGTCTGTAACTGCTCCTGTTTTAATCTGCCATCTGTACCAGATAAATAAGTTTCTATGGCCTTTATTTGAAGTCCTTGTTGATCTGCCATGCTTTTGCAGAATTCAGTTTGTTTATTACCTTTCTATTCAACAGGATCCAGTTTGAAATGGACCTGGTCCATTTTCAAAAATAATTCCTATATAGAGTTTACGACTTGTTCTGAATCTTTTCTCATAATTATTTCTTATTGAAAAGATCTAATGTTGCTCGTTTCCTTACATTGATTTTGGTTAGTTGGAAGGGAAGTTAGTAAATCAATCACAGAACCACAAATTCACTCTTGTATTAAAAATTCAGTAAAGCAAAGATAAAGTTATGCAGCTCTCTTGTTACTCAAATAGTATGGAACATTCCTGTCAAATTTCATAACTATCTGGAAAACATCTAAAAGGAGCCAATACTTATTGGCTATTTTGGATTAATCCCTTTGTCTTGCAGAATGTTTATATAGTCTGGGGATATAATGTTTTCTTAGAACAGCTGCACAGAGGAAGTGTTTCACTTCACAAACACTGGATATTTAGAATAAAGAACTGTCATGTTAGGGATTAATTTATTAGTTTAGTTATGTCAGGGGATTATGATGGTGGGGTGAGGAAATGCAAAAATAGAGGGTAAAATTCTGTCTTTGAAGTTTTATTACATGTTTATGTACAAGTAAATATTACACTCGCTTATTCGTTAGATGTAAATAATGTTTCATATTGTATTATTTACACCTGTACACCTGTTTACATATATTAGAATATTACTCATTTTTGATTTTGTAATGGGATAGAAAAAGCAATCCATTTTTTTTGTATAAGTTGACATATTAATGGTTTGGATTTGTGCAGTCATAAATGGTTCCTTGAGTACCTGCTATGCCTTTAAATAACCCTTCTTGAGTTAAGCAACTGTGAATACAAAATAAAAAATTCCTTATACATCTGTATTTAGATAATTACAAAGGAACACAACAAGGATGAACCTATTAGCTTCCTCTTAAGAATGACAGATTACTGTTAGTGTAGTATCCATTAAATGTAAAAGTGGAGATCTGTGCTAATATAAAAAGGGTAGGACAAAATCAATTTTCCTAGAAGGCTAAACTGCTACATTTAGCCAATTATTTCTAAAACATTCATGTCACTGACTGTTCTTACCTTTCACAGCAGTGCTGTTCACTGCAATCTGTCATTTCTGCAGTCACACAGATCACATATCCACATACTCGGTGTAAGTAAAAGGGAAAGAGATAATGTGTGTTCATACTAACAAGTGATAGTCATTCTCTAGTGCATGCCTTACTCGTGGGACTTTCACCTAATAATTTGTCATTCTGAATTAATTTGATCTGCAATGATTTTATCATTGGAAATTCTCTGCCTGGTGTTCCATGCTAAGACATGTTTTAAGTGTTTGCATCTGTTATATTGTGTTATGTGCCTCACTCTTTGTATGGTTTCATATCAATTTCTTCAGCAGGTGCAATTAATGCAAATCTTTGTTTCTCAACAGAACCAATTTTGTAAGACTAGAATAAATAGCTGCAACATAAAATCTGTGTAGCTTGCAGTTTTGTTGGCCACATTTAAGTATTTCACTGTATATAACAGTTTTAATTTCAGATATGTAGAATTGTTTCATGGATTTCTTTTGCTTTTTTATCTGTAGCCTTACTTGTGTATGTGATATTTGTTCCTTGCTGAATTTTAAGCAAGTTTGGGAGGGGGGAGAGGAGTATAAAACTGTCACAGTCAGACAAATGTGGTTAGTAAAAGGTAATGTGTAAAGATATCTTGAGGTAAAGAGATTTAGAACAGTACTGTCAGAAAAGCAAAAGAAGATGAGAAGTGGATACTGCTTTGGGACTGGCTGCCCATCCTTAATGAAAGAAAGTTAAACAACCATGAGGTGAACAGTTGGGTAAATAAAATAAAATAACTTTATTTTTACTGGGTTCTCCCACTTCCTTCTACCTTGCAGAAACATGCCTGCGATGATAAAACAACTTATCACTATCCGGATAGCCATTCATAACTACATCTTGTAACAAATTCACTTCCTTAGTTCTTGCTTGCTAACTGATATAGATAATTAAACAGTCTGCATTGTTCTTTACGAAGTCTTGCTTATGCTCCTACAAGCGTGCTGTGTCCAGGTTATTAGCTATATGCATCAACCAGAAGATCCTGCTTCCTGCAGGCCAGAACATTCTTTAAATCCTTTTGGGCACATTATGAAGCATTTCTAAATATATTCTGCAGCAGCAAATAGTCTGGATTCACAGAAACTAATTTGCCATAGATTTTGTCAATAAAGTTCTGGTAACCAAAAACTGTGGGGGACATTTCTATTTTGCATTTGAGCATCAGTGTTTCTCATTGATTTATATGCTAGTGGCTTGCTTTCCTGCTATAGTCCTACTTCAAGCCCATGTTGACTGGCATCTGCTTGAGGCGTAACTAGTTATGACTTATTATAGAATGTTATAGTAGTTGTCTCATTGTCTCATTGGCTATATTTTTTTAACAACCCAGAATCCCTGTCTTGCTGCATTCTCCATGACAAAATGGCATTATTTTTATGTCTGACAAGTTTAGAGTGAACTTGTAAAGACATAGCAACATGTAAAGGAATCACATAAGAAATTACTTGTCTTGGGGTTTCAGCAATATCTACTATGATTCAATGTCTGGTATGATATCTTCAGAAGTCAAAACGTGTCCCATTTACTAGACAATTGATCCATAAAAGTGACACTGATCTTTACTTAGTTGCAAGTCCCCCCATCGTTTTTTTTTTTTTTTTGCTGTAATCTCTCTGCACTTTGGTAAGTCATGAACCATGCAGCAGTCATGGTTCCACAAACTAGAAATTCATCATTTATTGAGCACTCTTTCTAGCTTTCCAGTCATTTTAGCTGCCACTCTTTGAAACAGTTCTGGTAAAAAGAAAGTCCAGTAATGATTCACAATATTATACTTTGATGCATAACTCTCAACCTCTTAAAGCAATAATTCTAGACAAAGACAAAACTAACTGGGGGGGCAAAGGCCCAAAATCATGGACAGATTTTAAATATTGCACTTATAAATGCAGAAAGTTGTTAAAATAACAGGTTTCACATTAACATACATTCTCTGAAGGATATGAAGTCTGAAACTCAAATGTCTGTCATTGTTTAATGACTGCAGTCCTCAGTGATTTGCCAGAAAAACACATTTTATGACTGATAGCACAAAAATATGAAACGGAAATACTCAATAGTCTGCAAAATTCTGGCTAGTTGAGAAATATGCTTTGTCGAATTGTCATTAATCCAGCTGTGGAAAGCTTAGAGCTATATGTAGCATCATCGGGTCTAATTTACCATGCTTTTACTTAGAATTGCTTAGCATCAATCACAGAGAGATAGCATTAGGTAGAGTTACAACTCCATCTTCTGTTCTTTGAGGTGGATAATGCTCCTTTTTTATCCAATTGTTTAAGTCTCGAAGACCTATACATATTGATGCTTGTCTTGTTTTACAACAATTTCTATGCTGTTAAGGATTCTGTAACTGCACAGTGTGTATGTAAATCTTTTTATTCATACTACCAAATCTTATAAGCATCATAACACAACAAATTTGGTTACCTTAAATGCTTTTCTATGGACACTTTCTAGAGCATATGTTTTTACTTTCTACACCTGTACTCACAGTCAGCACAAGTCCTACTTGTAGGCATCTTAAGATCCTCACAGATCAATAGCTAGTAAGCACCTATGAACCTCCGAACTTAAAAGAGGACAGAGACATCTACATACTGTAAGGCACATTCAGTAACTTAAAACTTGGTTTTGATAGAATGTTACATTCTGAACCATTATTATGATTAAGTGAAATATTCCTGCCTCTATTTTTTTTTATTCATTGGTGATTAGGTAAGCCCACCGGGGACAAATGTTTCTTTTCAGAAGTGAACCAGGAGTAATGTCTGGTTAATTGACTTGTTCAAAGTCATATAATAGGCAAACAGAGATGAAAGGAAAGAATTAACCTCTATACCCAGGAAGCAACCCATTAACAAATTAGACCCTTTTACTCTTCTGCATGAACTGCCTGACAAATCAGAAGCTTTTCTGACCAAAAATATTTTTGCTGTTTACAACTTGGATGGCATTCACTTTATGCGACTCAGCTTTGCCAGTAAACATTTCCTTTTTATTTTGGTCCTTTGTCCCTACTATATACAAATTTTGTTGCACAACTTATAGATTCATAGGTTCATTGGTGTATACTAGGCTAATGACTACCAGTGCCCTTATAAGTCTAGCTATGCAACCCAAATATGACCCACAAATTTCATTTATATAGGGGGTAGCTTATTAACTTCCTCTGTTCATCAAAGACACAGGCGCCAGACCAGGTGTGAATTTCTAATTACCTATCTATTGGTCCAAACTGCACTTAAATAGGGATAGGGAAAAACTCTGCTTCACATGGATGGGAAGCCTGTTCCAGAGAATGGGAATTCTCTGAGAAACAATACCTGTGTCTCCAACATATCTTGTTTCTGTCACAATCAAAATTTAGAACTTTTAATGTAGTAGCTCTGATGCTGATTATTTTGCAGATGTGCAAAAGATTCATCAAAACAGGATCCAAGGATGCCCTGTATGTCGGGCAAAGATTACCTCTCAGAAGTCTGTATGATAGTGAATAAAGAGACAGGGCTTTGAGCAGATCAGGATATCACATTGAGCTTACTCCCTCTATTCTTTTTGTAAGGAACATTTGTGGATGTTCCAATTGCTGTATGTGTCAGGTTGTGTGCATACTGAAGGGGGCGTTTACTTTATGATAGGTCCAATGATGGCCAAGTACAGTGATGTGATGACCTCTCTGGACCTATATGCCATGCCCTTGCTTATAAGTTGAGCAACAAAGAAAGATTTTCTTACTGCCTTGGACATGTTGGTCAAAGGCTAGGTTGCTGTCTACATGTATTCCCAGATCCCTGACTAGTTAATCAACTTTTAGGAGTGTTTTATTGATGAGGTAGTCACTGGGGGTGGATGACTTCCCAAAAGGTACTATAATACATCCCTTGGTATTGAGTTTTAAGCCATGGCTTTGGCCCATGTGTTTGTCTATATTAGAAATTCCTGAAGGGTGTTCTTATATTGGGAAGATTCATTGACTGTTCCCAGTTTACAGTCATCTGTGAACTTGGTTAGCCAGAGGCCTTTTACATTGGTTTGATATCTGAGAAGTAGAATCCAAAGAGGAGTAGTCCTAACACAGTGCCCTGGGGGAATCCACTGGTGACTGGCTTCTTTGGGGAGGTGGCCTCATTGACTCTAACCATCTGGATCCTATCAGTGAGCCAGCTAGATATCCAGCATGTTATAAAAGGGTTTATACCTAGTTCTGCAAGTTTGTTGACAATGCTCGAGTAGCATGTTGTATCAAATGCTTTAGCCAGATTTAGGTAGGCAGTATGCACTATTTTCCCCTCATCCGTTGCCTTAGTGACTTTTTCAAAGAAGACCATCAGATTCAGTAAGCATGACCTTCCTTTGACAAAGCCAAACTCGGATGGATCAAGTGTGTGGAGGTCTGCTATGTACTTGTTGATAATTGTTAAAGAAAATACAAAGATCAATTTACGTAAGGTTCAGCAAGGCATTCTTTATTACTTGCAGCAAGGAGACAAAGCATGTAGGTACAAGGTTCGTCTGATTTTCAATAGCTCAGCCTGCTGTTTTTATACAGTTCTTTGCACATACACAGCAGGTGCTTATCAGATAATTGCTGACTTACAAAAACATCTCTCAGAATTTAGCTTGACCACAGGGCTTGCCCTGTCAAACCCAGTTTCTGAGTAATGGTCCAGTAACTGTCTCTTCCTAACACAACATTTATCTGTTGCTGGTGTGAGGCCCCTATCTCAACATTCCACAGCAAGAACAACAGACTTTTAGGCATCAACAGCTTTTACAGAGACCACCAGTATTTACATATTTTACATAGAATAAATGTATTAACTCTTAACCCTTTAAGTGCAGAATTGTACACTATACAATTTGTACATTTCTCTAACAATAATTTTCATGATAATTCTTTCCACGACTTTGCAAATAAGACTAGACAGACTAATGGGTCTGTAGTTTCCTGGATCTGTTGAAGGTCCTCCATTATGAAGGCGAATGACCATTGCAATCCTCCATTCATGTGGCACAAAGCCTGTTTTAAGACTATTGTTAAATAATGACTCCAGGTTCCTGACAAGTCATATTTTAGACTGTTCAGGAGGCATCCTAGGATGTTATCACAGCCCACTGAGGTCATGTTCTTGGCTTTACTGAGAGTGGTCAGTACATGCTTGCTAGTTATAGCTAGAGGAGTTATGTTTGAGGGTATTTTGGGGCAGTGGTTGGGGTGAGAGGGGGATAAAGTTGTAACTGAATTTGTCCACTAACAGGTTCACTGTATCATCAGGCTTTGTGAATGTAGCACCATTAACCACCAGTTTAGCATATTGCTGTTTGCCACCCTTGAAGTTCCTGACATAGCTGATGAAGGCCATATGGTTATCTTTTACCTGGGAAGCTATCTTAACCATAAAGTTGGCTTTGCTTGACCTATTTAGCCCTATTAGTTGCCTATTTAGTTTGATGAGAAAGTTTTTATCTTTATGGGAACTACCTTTCCTAATTTTTGCCATATTTTTTTTTCCTTTTGTTGTATATCCTGTTTAATTTGGGATGCCACCAAGCAGAGCCAAATCATGGTCAAATGGGACCCTATGAGGGTAATGGATCATGTCCCCCCCCCCCCAGTCATTCCAGTGTCCCATTACTTGGCTATTTCTCCCTAGTTACCATAAACACTGTTCAAACCTCTCAGTGCGCATACTGTTTTCTGCTTTACTTCTACATTGATCATCTGGATTTAATTTTAAACTTTTAATTAAAATTTTATAGCACAAACCCTGATAGACATTTGCTGAACAAAGCAATACAGTCTCACACTAAAAACAGACATAGCATTAAAACTTCTCTGTTTTTGAAACTCACATTCATTGAAACAACATTGAAACCCACATTCAAAGAAAATGCATCTAGCCACTGGTGGATAAAGCTTAACTTTGGGTTGTTTTCAAATCATAAGCCCCTTTCATACATTTTTGGGACCATGCATACATACTTGTGTTCTTTAATTCACCTTCCTGTGTGCATTAAAATTATATTCCTTGTATAATCCACCATTACTTGTTAGAGCATGTTTTAAGTTTGCAGTTTTGAACATTTTGCTAGTAAGCAATGAAACAAAATGTATGAACCAATAATAACAAAACTGCCCAAGTCAGGACATTTCAACCATAAAGGTCTACTCAGACTTCTGTCATTACAATCCACCAATATAAGTCAATATGCACAATCTCTGCAGAATTAAAAGTCATCTGAATAATTCCACATTAAAGAGCTCTGTAACTAATGAAGAGGTTGCTGCTAGCAAGCAAATTATATTTCAGTGTTTCATCTACAAATTCAGTGCCTGTTGCCCTTGAAGAATAAATTGCCTATGTTATATTGAGAAATGGTAAGCTGGTAATATTGCAGTAGGGAATTGATGGCAAACTGACAACAGGTTCATAGTTACTAGGCATCTCCTCCAAAGGAGGACACGCTGGGGACTGCAACCCCCCCCCCCCGAAGTATGACACAATATCAGCAATCCATCTACATGCTGTGGGATTAGAACCCACAGCCTTCTGCATCAAAAGCAAGTATGCTACATGTTGTGCTGCTAACAATACTTGAAAATTCTGTAGGACAATACTGATACCATTTGCTAAACAAAACAGTAGCATATTATAAACAGACTTGGCATGAGCAGCAGTAAACTCCTCTCATACTTCCTTGAAAATACACTTGAAATTCAATTCCTTGTAAATGCACTTAACACTCAGCTCCTTGAAAATGCACCTGAAACTCAACCCCTTGAAACTCGGTTTGATGGTTGGGGTAGAGAAGATTCACGCTCTTGCTTCCTTGTAACTAAGGTACAGGGATTGAGCCTGAGCAAATTAACTAGCCACCTCTATCCTTAAGTGGGGCATTTTACAAACAATCACATCTAACTTTCAAGAATCTGTTCAGGAAGTATCACAAGAATGGAAGAAAAGGAGCCTTACCTGCTGCTGAAGAATCCATTCAGGAGTGAGTCTGCATTCATTCCATGGAAGCAGCAGCACAAGAATGGAATGTCTTCTTGTATTTAAATTCTGCATGTGTTCTCCTTTGTTACGCAGAAGGAGTTCTTAAAGAAGAATGCCCTTAAAAACAAAAAAAATGTGATTTTTAAAAAAAATTAAAAGTAAATGCGACAGTCCCTCAGCGAGTGGGCCCCCCCTCCCAGCCAGTGGACCCTAGGTGACTGTCTTGGTTGCCTAGTGCTGGATCTGGCTTTGCCGCCAGGGCGGTTTGTTTCTGCGGCTAGTCCTAAGCTTACGTCTGGTAGGAACAACAGATTCTATTCAACCACTGATATGGCTGTACAGAACGTCTGAGAGCAAATCAACATAGACTGCTGTTTTCTCGGGGTTTGGAGGGCATTGAATTTTAACAAGCCATCACTTAATAAAAGGTAATTTGTCTTGTAATAGTTTCTAACTGCTACTGGTTTTAATGGGATTATGGAGTTTTTTGAAGGAGACATCTTTACATGGGAGGGTGCAGTGTTCTCCCATATTTGTGAGCATGAGGTCCAGTATGTTGGAGCCTCTTGTAGGTGTATTCACTGTTTGTAATTACAAAGTCCAGGAGTCTCTGTGCCTTATAGTTTTGAGGCCATGTAGGATTCCCAGTCTATAGAGAGGCAATTAAATTCTTCCATGAGTAGGTTGTTAGGTTGGTGGTAAGCTTACCATCCAACCTTATTTTTATTTTGACTTTTACTCGAGTCTCTAAATGGTTAAAACCACCACTCAGTCTACAAATTTGACTAATGGCTCTTCATTATGTTTTATCATGCCAGCTGCCACATTGCTTATACTTTATGCAGTATGTGATGCTTTAATCTATGTTACCATGCAGTGACCAGTAATTTTGTTTTGTTCTGAATTTTGTATTTGTTTTGACTTTATTTTCCTCGTTTTCACTAGCAGCTTTTATTATGCACACCTCCTGTTCCTTGTTTGTATCATTAAGCTGAATTCTTGAAAGTTCACTGGCTTCTGTCTAATGCCTCAGTGAGTGTCAAGCCAGATTCCCTCAGTAGTCTGCCCCTGATTAGATTATTTTTCATACCACAGACAGCTTTATTACTTATCAGTAAGTTATGCAAGTCAGCAAAGTTACATTGTTTTGCACTGTATTTCAGTTCAGTCAGATAAGCATCAATGGACTTCTGGTGAAAAATAAACGTCTTACACTTGGAGGATTATTTTCGATGATCACATGCCTGAAATGTTTTACTCAGGACAGATAACTTTTCTCTTTATCAGTTATGTTTTAGTTGTTAGATATCTAAAAAAATAAAAATAATAAACAAGCACAGGAATCTGTCTAGTTCCAACCTCGCCAACAAGAATGTTGAGGAAAAAAAAAGTAGTAGTCTTAAAACTTCGTTGATGAGTTCAATCACGGTGATTTCCAAAATTCATGAAACCCAGGTAGAGTTTCAAAGCAACAAGCCTTTATTCATCACAGACAAGCGATCATCAGTAAGAAAAAATCAAAAATGCTTTGCAATGTTAAACATATCAGCTTTTATACACTTAGAAGTAGGTGTGGAAAGTATATATTTTGTTTAATTTTAAACCAGCCTATTCTAGGCAAACAATATAAACAAGGCCATAAAAGTGCATTTAGGAACAGCAAGTATCCTCCCTCACACACTACTACTGATTAGATCAAACTAAACCCTAGTTAAGGAAAACACTACCTATTTGCAACCCACATTCCAAAATCAAATATTAAAAAAAGCATAACATACAGATAAACAGACTGGCTTTTAACTAAAATTGCTTTTGGCTAACTAATGCAATAAAGCCTTCATCAGGTCTGTGACAAGAAGTAAAATCATATACATAGGTAGATAAGTAAAAAAAGCTAACTAGATAGATAAAAAAACACACACATAGCTGTCTAACCATAAACATTATCTAATTAGAATACTATAAATATAAATATATATCTGTAATAATATGTAATAAGCATCCATCCTTATGTATTAATGTGCATAAAAACTATTATTTACAGCTCAGAAAAAAATGTCAGTGCTTTGAGGTTGAGAGAAAAAAAAACTGTCATGACAGTTTTCATGTTTACAGCCCCAAAAAATGTTTATACAATGAAACCAGTAGAAAAAACACACAAAAATGCAGAAAACAGTGGATGAAGTAAACTAGTAATGTATAAAAGTGTGCAGGTGTATGCATGAGCTTGCACCAGTATGCTAAATGGGGGAATTTTACCAAAACTTTGAGATAACAGCAGCATGAAAAAATGTGTGTTTTGAGTCTACCGTTTAAAACTCTGGTGTGATGCAAGAGTTTACTAAATCTAATCAAATCAGAATTGAGGTTAAAGTAACTAAACATATAGTGTGGTATGTCATGCTTCACCAGGGAAAGATAATAATGATTTTCTCTATGTTTGTAGAGAGATTTGGGGGAGGGGTGCAGAAATCACCTATTATGATACCCCTTTTATAGCCCACTTAGAGTGTGTAGCATGTTAGAATGGTTTATTATCTGTTAAAGAGCACTTTTACTTTTATCAGACTTTGGTAAGTTTTTATCTATGAAATAAAATCAAAATGCACGTTAGCAGATTGTATAATTCTTTAATTATAATGTGTGTTTTACACTGGTCAGATTTGTGTTTACAAAAATCTTGTTTTTGTAAAGTGATGCCCCACTTTGAACTTTCAGAAAGCAGATAACACCAGTTATTGGCTACAAAGAAAATTTATCAGGTGGGGTGGGCTTTCTAAAAGTAGATAAGACTTGTCATAGACTATAAAGAAAATCTGCCAGGAGAAGTAAATTACCAAAGAAAGGTAGCCAGATAGCCAGCAAGGAATAAGAAGATAACAAGTCACCAGGTGAAGTTTGGAAGACAAGACTCCTACTCAAGAAGACTATGTTGTAATTAAATCAAAATGTGCTTCTACAAAGTAATAGTTTATAGGTGTGCACACTTATGCAACCAGCTTATTGTATGTTTTTTATTTTTTATATTTTCCCCTAATAGATTTGTTTGTTTTTCAATTGAATTGTGCAGGTTATAGGTCACATTAAAGGTGGGAAAAGTTTTGAAATGATTTATTGTGGTCTCTTTTTTTATATCACAAAAACCTGGCATTTTAACAGGAATGTGTACACTTTTTATATCCACTGTATATATGTATGTATCTGTCTATCTATCTATATATATATATATATATGTATATATATATATATATATATATATGTACACACACACAAACACACACACATATATATATATATATATATATATATATATATATATATATATATATACGCCAAGATCGCACTATAGTGGGGAAATGTCAATCCACACATATATACACTAAGTGAAAAATAAAGAAAAAACTTTTAACAGATGTCAAGTGAACTTTACATTAAGCACTTATGTCCTGAGATGAACTTCAGATTGCAAAAGCTACTAAATGATTTAAATGTACATCATGTGATAGTCTTTGAAATCTGAAATATCTTTGGAGTTCCGCCTCTGCAATCAAATGCGACAAACTCTAAAAAGGATAAGAAAACTTAGTAAAATCATGACATTCTGTAGTATGTCTAGCTAATGCATAATTTGAATCTTTTAATTGCGTTGTGCTATTGTGCTTGTATATTATGTTTTAATTATCTGGTGGACCTTCCAACATGAAAAGTGTAGCATGCTAAACATTTTAGACAAATAATTAAAATGTCCTGCGGTCTGAAGCTTCATGCTCTTATTGCATACAATACCGCTGCTAATACATACAGATCAACACTGGTTACAGAAAACACCAACAGTTCATACCCTTCTTACTAATAATGGTATTTCTTACATCAAAATATATATTTTCATAAGATCTCTTTTAAATTCTTAGTTTTGTGCAGAAATAATGATTCTCTCTAAAAACATTCACAAGATTATCCTTGATAGTAACAAATGATTAGTAGTGATGTACTTATTGTGGTTCAGATGTATTTAAAATTGTGAGGATATTCTTAAAATTGTGAGACCATGGCAAGGGATGTGTACTTTCCTTAGTTCATTATAACACCCTTGTGCCAGGTTGTCCTAAAAATGAAGGGTTTGTATTTATCATTTTTGTGTATTGAAGCATTTCTTATTTGATTGTTGGTCTCTTCAGATGGACACCCTCTGCTAAACAATCTGTGAGGTAACCGTTTCTGTTATAAATCCTTCATTGTTTTCATTTAAATTGCTTGCTGTTATTACTTGGCCTTTTAATTAAACAGGGTGTATACCAGACAATATCTAATAACTTCTTTGAGTGTTTTTTGAAATTTTTATGTTTAAGTGGTGTCTGTCTTGTTTAAAAATGATTAAATATTAAAAAAAAATTGAAGTCAAATGACATGTATACATAAAATTCAAATACTGAATGTACTTATTAACAAACTGAAAAAAAATGCAAGCATTCTTCATCATTTAAAAATATGTAAACAGTCTACCTTGGAGAGAAGTATGAATACCAGGCCTGTAATTTCTTTGCTAGACACTAGAGGTTAAAGAAGTCTTGACTACTTGACAAGGGAATTAGAAATCATGTATGGTAAAAGTCAAGACCATCTCTTACTTATACTTCAAAGGTCAGTATATTTTACTAAGTGAGACTGCATTTTTCACCTGTTTTTAAAGGGTTATCACCTTGCAAAATTTCAAGATGTGCCACATTACTGATTTTAATAATTACAAACATCTGTTTTGATTATATTGCACATTTTATCAAGATTAATGCAGACATGATAGAATTTTAGTAAATGTATGTATCATTCTCTTTACTTATTTAGAAGTTAGTTACATTTGTTCATTTATTAATTTATATATTTATTTGTTTGTTTGCAATTAGATGACTGAGTAAATAGGCTGGGCATGACATGAGCTCACAAGAGCAAGTAAAATATAAATAAGTACAGCATTGATAGTACAGGTAAGATGTCAACTTCTACAAGGTAAACATGCAACAAAAACATGCACAAAAATCATACAAGTATATAAATTGACGTTGTTACAGAAGCAAGTACAACTGACATCTTTTAAGATTAGTTTTGAAGCAGTTCATTGCCTCTCCTTTCTTTACTTGTGGATCCATTGAGATGGATCTGGAGAGAACACATTCACCTACTGAAGTTTTGTCTCACCCAGGTGATGACTTCACCTTGACTACATCTTAATAAATGTGCCTGTTTTTTGGCAGTGTGTTTTGTGGGCAATATTCCTAGTTTATTATGCCTAGTAGTAATGTACCCCTGTTAGGCAGTTAGAGACAACTGTATCCTTTCAGCAGGCCACAGTAATGAGTGTGTACACCAGACAAAAGTACAAATGTATATTTTATTCTGCAACACTTGAAATCTCATGGGTATCTTAGTGTGGATAAACAATTAAAAATGAAAGAAGTCCTTACTGAAGTTTTAGAATAAGAACATTCCTTGGTAATGTTTTACAGGCATCAGGTGAAAGGAGGTGGGAAATTTTGTATCATTACTTCAGCTGTAGTAAAACTTTACTGAAAATTCGGTCCAGATGTACTCTGAAAGTTAAACCAGTATGCAACCAAGGTATCTTTGTACAATGACATGGGATTGCATTATTCCAGTTCTTATTCAGTAAGAGTGGTGATAGCCAAACTAACTTTTGTGGTGAGGCAAATAACATAACATTAGATTTCTTGGATTAATGATCAACGTACTGGAATATGCTAGTTGCAGGGGATTGTGAACTTGCATTGTTACTTAAACAGAAAATCTGTAGAAAATTTTGCTTGTTTCAGTGAGTAATAAATCACTGAGTAATAAAAAAGGAGTCCCGGACTGTTGTGCTGCTAGGTCTCTTGTGAAAAAGGAAAATCTGGTGTCTGCAAAGTACTTGTTTAGCAGAATCAGATTAGACATGTAAATAAAATACACAAACTGTATGCATGAATACTGGATTCCTAGTACCACAAAGCTCACATTTTTATAACAGGTATTTGCGGTAAGGAAATATGCTGATTGGCTGAATATGTCCTTTTGCATTTTATTTGTTTACAGGTGTAGTACACTGATCAGTATTGACCAATTTCAGGCTTGGCCCGGGTGAAACACAAAACATGTCAAAATAGAAAATACAGAAATGTAAGCAATAACAGAGTAGTTCAGACTAATTACCTAGAAATAACTGTGTTGTTGCCTCACAGCAAGAGGTTCTCCAGTTCGATTCTCGGCTGGGCTTGGGAGTGCCTTCTGTGTGGAGTCTGCATGCCCTCCCCGTGGTTGGGTGGGCATTCGAAAGACATGCATAAATGGACGTGCCTTCGTTGAAGGTTGAACGTCGAGCTGGCACCTCGGCGTTCATCAAAATCTACTGCCAATCATTAGCGGACCGGAGTTCTACTGTGGTGACCCCTAACCGGGAAAAGCTGAAAGACAACAACAACAATATGCAATGTAATTAACAAGCTCAGTGCAATGTACAGTCAATCAGACTGTAATGTACATTAGTTTCTAAAGTGGGTCAATCTTCAATGAATCTTGAGAGAGGAGAAGAGACTCAGAAAGGTGATAGGTTAGGTGATGCATCCTGAGTTGAAACAAGAACATTTGGTTTGGATGAAGAAGTGCTTTTTGAGTTGCATTCTGAATTTGGAATAAGTGTTGATTTCCTTAATGTCATTGGGGAGAGCTTGCCGAAGAGTAGGTGCCTGAGTGGAGAAAACATGTGCAGTGCTATAGAGTTTGGTTCTAGGGGTAATGAGAGTTGTTGTGACTTGTGAGTAGTGTCTGAGGTTGCATGAGGATTTTTTTTTGAAGTCTAGCTACAAAGGAAGTAAATGTGTAGAGTTAAGAGTAGTTTTTAGAGTTGTGATCCTAAAAGTAGGTTAGAGCTTTGTTTTATGGGTAGCCATTTTGGCTTTTTCTAGTGTGATACAGTGATGCTCACAGAGAGGTGACTTTGTAATGAATCAGCAGATGCTGTTTTAGATAGTCTGCAGTGTTAAATGGCTAACAGGAAAGGAAACTTTATGGTTGTAAGCAGCTGTATGTTCTGCATTAACTGGCAGTTATTTTTGTCTTATTTATTTCATATAAAGCCAATATTCAATTGTTCATACTATATATAACTATTCTAAAAACAACGTGCACATTGTACTAATGCAAAATGCAAATGTTGTTATGTATTGAATGTTGTTGAGACAAGATAAATTCAGTTAACCTTATACAAATAAATTGCCAATGGACAGAAAAAAGAACAAATGCTTGCGATTTTACAGCAGCTTGAAAAATAGCTATTAAGTGCTTAAAATATTTTGGAAAGTTAATATTTAATCTAGCAGTGGTATCTTTTCTTAGGCAGTGATTCAGCTGCTTCATTAAATGATCACTACATAATTCTGTTAAAATGAAATATGTCATTGTGTTTATCAATAAAATATACAGAGCACTCATTACTGAATTTGTATGCTGTTGAGTGTTTGTTAAATCCTAGCTTTCTACATGCATTTTTAAAATGCTAAAAAGAAAATATTAAGTCATTCCTTGACTGGTTAAGTGAAATGGTCTTTCTTAGACACTTTCAGTCATGTTCACAAGATCTAGGATAAATACAGTATATATGCATATGAGCGCATATTTATATCTGTTTATTTGTGTCGCTCGCCCATGTGTCATACCTCTCAGCTTACACACATTGAAAAAAGGAATAAAGGCTCTTGAAAAATAGGAACATCCATAAAAAAATCAGGATATCTAGTTAGCATGCTATCTGAATGTCAAATAGGACATAACTTTTTCAACTTCCAGCAGGAATGTGGGATACTGTTTAGAAACGTTTCAAAAACAGAATGACAAAAATGATGGAAAATATGAGCATGTTGTCAAGGAGACAGCATAAAATCTGTAAACTTTAATGAACTGTATCTCAAAATGTTTTTGCTTCAGAAAAAAGGAGATGTAAGATGTGTGTCCTCTTTCTTTAAACTGCTACTAGTATGTTGGTCATGTAGTGCGATTTTTCTGTGCCCTTGACAGCTTGTAAATCACATGTGATGAGAAATATTCAGAGGGTCGTGTGAATGCTTAAATCATACCTTGAAAAATAGGTACATCCTAAATCAGGCCTGTAAATAAGAGCGTTTCCCAAAAATAGGGACAATTGAGAGTTTGTGTGCGTGTGTGTGTATCTATATATCTATACATGCATATATATATATATATATATATATATATATATATATATATATATATATATATATATATATATGTCCACACACTTGGACAGTACATCAGTACAGTACTAGAGAGCTGCCATGGAAGCGAGAGTAAACCTGTATCGGTTTTCCTTTGCTTCTTTGTTTTTAGTTATTATTTATTTATTTATTTTTTGAAACTAACAGCATTACCTGAAGCTCAAGGGACAGGGCAAGCATATAAGGAAAACGAGGGACAATCTACTAAATCTAGATAGTTGAGAGTTAAGGTTAAAAAGAATGTGGTCAGATGTATTACGAGTACTGTAGCTGTTAACTGGCCAGAGTTTTGCTGAATGCCTGATATTTTTTCTCATATTTTCTCTATCCTTCTTAAAATATTTGAAGATAGGATATCTTAAATAGGAAGTGTATCTTTTTCAACAATAGTTAAGTGACTGGACTTCTTTCTATTTAGATACGTTTTACAATGGGCATGCTGATTGAGGTGTATAATCGAAAATTAAAATATCACAAGCACAAAGTTTTGCCACCTGCACCTCCCATACTCATTTAATTATATAAACTAACTCAGAGAACACACTACAGCTGAAAATGGGAAAAACCCATATCCCAGGTGTCCACGTTCTCACACAATCACCCACTTGCAGTGTTTGATGTTTTAACTTTCGATTTTACAATGCTTCGATTTTGTGCCTTTTGATCATATGGGTTTAATGTTATGAACATCAACATTCTGATTAGTCAATGCTCTAACACAGACCTATATAATTTATATGTTTATAGTGAAAGAGAGATTGAGATAAATATATCTAATCCCTCTTTCTCTCTCTCTCTTTCTATTTCTCTCTATTTGTATATAAATATCTATTTCTCTATATATAGAGAGATAGACAGGTATATATTTGTATTTGTCAAACAGTTGTTAGGGTGAGGTTTTAAAGTGCCTACAAACAAAAGCTAAAAATAAAAAAAATAGTAAAAAGTAACAGAATACATAAAAGTACTGTTAGATGATCATACTATATGGTAGAAAAAAATGATAATTTATTATCAAAAATAGCACTAGTTGTTATATGCTAATTCAGAAAGATGCATTTTTAAATCCCTTTATAACCACTGACTATTGTAAGTACCCTCAGCTAACCTAGGTGTAGATTCCAGAACAATGTACCTTGGTTATAAATGAATATTAGATTATTTCAACCACACACACATAGACACACACACACACACACACACACACACACACACACACACACACACACACACACACACACACACACACACACACACACAGTGTCAGCAAAAAAACTCATGTTGTCTAAGCAAATGGTCCAATGTAGCTGATAAAAGCAATACAAACTAAAGCTTCCACAAGTACGGCAAGTGGAACGGCCCAAAAATCATCAAACACAAAGTACAAAACGGCCAGCACTACAAAGTGGAGCTCAGTCCTTTAACGAAAACCATATGAATGGCACACACAATAGTAAACAAACTATTCAGACCAGTTTCAGCATACAAGCCTTCATCAGTGAATGATTAACACATGTATCACATACATTTTATAGTCTCCCTGCACTCAAAAGCTGCATTATGATTGGAAGGTTACAGATGCTCATTAAGAACTGGATTAAGTAGTCCACCTAGTCTAATGATCCAACAATTTTCCTTTTTATTTAATATATTATGCCAACCAATTTTATTCCTCCTGTCCCCCTCAATTTTGTCAATAATGGCAAACCTAAATTGTGCCATGGAATGTTTGATAGTATGTTTATAAAGAGTATTGGACAATCTTTGATTTCTTATATCAATCACTAATATGTTCAGAAGTCCGCATTCTTAGAGGATGAGAAGTTTGTCCCACATAGAATGTGGAACAAGTGCATGTTGCTAAATGTACCCAGTCAGTACTAAAATTTCCCAACAACCGGATGTCATAAACCATAGACGTGTTCTTACTGGTGAACTGTTTGGATTTGACAACATACTTACAGAAAGAACAATGACCACATGGACCACATCCCATAAGTAAACCGCCATCAATCCTAGTCTGGTACATATGTCGAAGGTCAGCCATATTCTTATTTTTATAATGATTAAAGAAATCCCACCAGTGTTTTGCCCCTATGGAATGAAAAAAGGCATCTGGAGGTGAGAATGTCACACAATCTATCATCCAAAAGCAAGATATCTCAATGTTTCTGTATAACATCAGTAAAGTCAGCTGTATTGCTACCATAACTGGTAGATAACCTAATGGTCTTGCTCATTTGTTGTTCCTTTGTTGATAGGTCAACAAAGATGACCTATCCTGACCTGAAGCCCAAGTACTAGTTTTCATAATGTGTTCCTTATTGTACCCACGTTCACAAAATCTATTGATCAAATCCTTTTGTTGGGATTCAAACGTTTGATCAGAAGAACAAATCCTAAGTATTCGTGGGAATTGTGACTTAGGGATGTTCCCAATGATATGCTTCAGATGAAAGCTGGAGGCATGCAATAAGGTATTAAATTGTGAATATTTCTGATGAACATTACTGTCCACAGTACCATCACTATTACGAAAAATCTGAACATCCAAAAATGTAATAATATTAAAATCATAATGTAAAGAAAAAAATGAATGCCTCACTTGTTGTCATATAAATATAGGTTCATAGGTAGGTACTAGGCTATTGGCCCTAGGGCCTATATAAGCCTAGCCTAACGGTATTCAACAAATTCCTTCAAATAAACAATGTCCAACCTCCACACATTCTAGCAGCCATCCAGATACCTACGCCAGATGTCAGTCTCATCCAAAATCAAATTATGGGTAACATTATGTATAATTTCTTCTTCCAAATAACCCATGAAAAGATCCACAGAGATGGGTGCAAAAGAGGCACCCATCACTGTACCTTTAACCTGCCAATAGCAATCTCCATTAAAGTAAAAAATATTCTTTGTTAGAACATGTTCTGTAAGACACAAAAGAAACATATTGAACCCAGGGCTGTACCATGGGACCCAGTTTAACCAGTAATCCAAGGGCATCAGGCCTGCCCAGTGTGGGATATGAGTATATATGGCCCTTACAGCCAAAGTGCACATAACCCATCCCGGTTCTAATTGCATATCAGATGCAATATTCAAAAATTCTGTATTTGTCGGACAAATCAGTACAATAAGGTGCTTAGCATGGGCAGTTCTAGACAGAGAGATGATGACACTTAAAACCTGGTCCTTCAGATTTAGCCTGTGTTCAAGTATTAACCTCAAGTATAAATCTTCCAACACTTGTTGAAGTTTTTTCCCACCATAAAAGATACAGGAAAATAAACCTAGTGCAGGTGAATCACCTACAGTTTCATGAATTCCTATGAAAACCATTTTGTTTGAGTTGAGCTTCAGCCAATTTTCAGTCATCCAAACGTGCATCCATCACAAATTGTTTGCTAACTGGTTAATGGCAGACATAGACTCCTTGGGGAAGGAATTGTAAATCTGTATCATCAATATAACAATGATACTGCAAAGCTGTCCCCTAAATAATGTCTCCTACAATTACACTGCAAACATCTCCCCTAAGTAATGAGTCCCAGAGAAGTATATACACCTTAAAGATAGTAGGCCTGAGATTAAACCATGCAGCATTCCATGTATAGTTAAGTAGAAAGAGGGCAAGTTATCTCCCAGCACTAATGTTTGAGTTCTTGTGGAAAGATGGGAAATAAACCAATTGAGAACTTCTGCTCTGATACTGTAGTAATTTCTACATGCTTCAACAGGATCCCATGGCCAGTTGTATCAGATGCTCTCAAGAGGCATAAAGTGACCAAAAGTGAATTAGACCACTGAAAACCATAGAGACAACAATCTATGTACTACAACTGGACCTAAAATCAGACTGGCATGGATTGCCAGTATTATTAGTTCTCTGTAAAGAGTGCTGTTGTTTGTGCACTACCCTGTCAAGAACCTTGCCAACAAATAGAAGGAATTAAGATGGGTCTGTATTTGTCCACATCATAAAGAGCTAACAAGGCCTTTTAAAGACTGGGGTACCCAGTGTTTTTTTTCAACATTGTTGGAAAAAAAAACATTCCTAAGCTAGGCTTGACTCATCTGTAAAAGACAGGACACCAATCATCCAGGTAAGACAGAACAAGCTTGGTATGGCAAGGATCAAACCCATTGGTAATAGCAAGTATATTGGAAACAAGTGACACAAAATGAGACCTAGAGGGATAAAGCCTTGACTATGGTCACAGTGATCTGGGTTCAATTAGCAGCTCAGGAGATTGATGTACTGGCAGGGAAGGATGGGCATTACCATCCCAGGAGACGAGGGTGGAGATGTGGGCATCTTCTCTGACAATCCCTGGTAGAGGCTGGTGATGTTGTGTGGTCCAAAGAGGAGGCAGGGGATGGACATGGTTGAGTCCTGTGACAGCAGGACAATACATCAGAATTTCCCCACTCCACACTCACTCCTCAGGTACAACTACAGGCATTGAGAAGAAGAGAGGTGTGGGTAAGGCATAATAAAAAAAAAAGTTATCTACCAATAAATGTGGTTGGCTGAGACCCCTAGGACACTTTTAGGTTCCGTGACAGGCCCCAGAGGATTAACAGAGTAAGTCCAGAGAGTTTGGAGTAGCTGGTAGACCCAGCATGGGTTTAGGGCAGTGGGCGGTGTGCCATAAGGATGATGTAGTAGATCCCCACCAAAAACTGATTGCAGTCAGTTAAAGTAAGCTTACACTAACACCAAGACAATGTACTCTCTTGGGAGTAACTCATAAGCCCTGTGAAAGCATTTTGCACCTGTTCAAGTCTGATCAGAGCAAGCTTTGTGACAAAGTACTAGTAAGCGAGTAGTTTAAACAGTTTGTCAGATAATACTTTCCAGGTGGTAAGTCATGCTGGACTGCACAGCCTCCCCACCACCAGGAAAAGAGTAGCTAATGAATTTAGTGTTCAGTCTCTTGGAACAGTTAAAAAAACAACTTATTTTTGGTTGTTGTTTGCCTGGTGTACAGTAAAATAGGTATCCAATAAAAGATTATCCGCAGGCAGACTGGTACAATAGAGTATAGTGGTCTATAGTGTAAAGTGAGTAAAATAAATAAAAAATATGTAAGCCACTTCTGGTGGTCAGAAAAGCAGATTGGATAAGTTCACTCCCAAACTAGGCAGAAGTCCAGGTCATTTCTAGAAGATGTCCTTAGAGAAAGGTCAGTGAAAGTTTACAAATAGCCTACAAGTAAAAGGTGAAAACAAAATAAGAGTTTATATAACCCCATTTTTGAGCCCATGATTTTTAAGCCACAATGACTCAGAGATGACCAAAGATTTAATTAATGGCCAGGGATATGTGAGTGTTCCCAGTGAATTAGATAAATCCTTAACAATGAAAATCCACATGCCAAAAATAGATAACCTTAAAATAATGACTTAGACCTAGAGTGTTAAAAAGTATTTAATACTGCCATGAAAACAGAGGAAAAAGTGGCATAAAAACAGGCTTGATAGGGAAAAGAAAATGACAAGGTCCAGCAAAAATAGTCTAACAACAATCCAGTAAAATACTTACGCCAACAAATAATACTCAAAAGGCAAAAGAACAAATTATCGGCACGTCATGTAGATCCATATTTACCTCTGTACTCTTATGAACAATATTTCCTGTAAAGCACTTAACAAGGCAACTATGAAGTTAACAATGTGAAAACAACCTGACCAACAAAAGTATGAAACAGACTGTCAGCAGCTCTTGTCCAGGTAGCCAGGCAGAATAGAAAATGCACACACACACACACACACACACACACACACACACACACACACACACACACACACACACACACACACACACACACACACACAATTCACTGAATGATAGTATAAGCCATCTCAGCCTGCCCACGTAAAAAAGGTAGCCTAAATGTACCACAAATAAGTGATACTGAAGCTAGCATGTGAATAATGTGTACTGTGAGCTGGCCTGTCTGACACAAACACCAGAAAAAGCAGTGTGGCAGGAAGACAGAAGAATACAATATTGGGCCATCAAAATTTCCATGGCAACGGTCATACTACACATAGTCACAATTTTTAAATTCCTGTAGAAAATTCAGCAAAGTGAAAGTTATCAAATGACATTAGTGTCAGACTTATTAAGTTTCCAAGGAAACTCAATCACTCCCAAGATGTTGAAAGTTGATGCAGATAGCGGTATAGTATTAGAATGCTGGAATGCTGATGAACACGGTGGGTTGAATGCAATATCTGACAAAGATTTACTCAGTAGGGTTTGGGCCACTAGTAGTTATTGCCATGAATGTCTACAGCAGAAACAACTAAAACAGTAATCTTCTTCTATCGGCTTTTCCCAGTTAAGGGTCGCCACAGCGGATCACCTGTCCGCTCATGATTGGTAGTGGAGTTTTACAGTGTCAAGTTGCCAGCCCGGCGCCCAACCTTCCACAGAAGACACACACACATGCACGTCTAGGGCCAATTTAGAGTGTCCAATCCACCTACAGCATGTCTTTGGAATGTGGGAGGAAACCAGAGCACCCGGAGGAAACCCAAGTTACCACAGGGAAGACATGCAGACTCCACACAGAAGGCACCCCAGCCGAGGATCGAACCGGAGAACCTCTTGCTGTGAGGTGCAATGCTAACCGTTGCACCACCGTTGCCACCCTAAACAACTGAAACAGTAATAAACATACTAAATATAAAAATGCTAAAACAAGTAGATGTGCAACTTACAATGTTGAAAAATGTCTGCTTTATTGCATTACACACATATCTTATTTGTATTATTCCGTACTGGGTCTGATTTTCTGAAGAGTAAGAAATGTATGTCAGCAATGTCACTGTGCAGAATTATTTAATTATTTCAGTTAACACTGTTTTGTTACAAATTCACACCACACATTTTGTGATGGACAGAGTAAAACCCTTGAACAAAGTCAGGAATAGTTATGATTATAGAGGCTCAGGATTCTAGTGTAAAAGGGGGGCGAAAGCCAACACATTCTGGCTAGGCTTATAAATTCCCTAGGGTAGATAGCCTAGTACCTACCTATGAACCTATGAACCTATGATTGGGATATAGCTAAAGCAGTGAGAAGAATAGGAATTTAAGTAGCAGATGAAGATGGTTAGTACACTGTGTCATTAATTTTACGTTCACCCATGAACCATAATTTGTAATGCTTGATGACTGTCTCTAACTGGCTTACCCAATCCAAGGTAAATCATCTTTGTCCATTCACATGTATACTTAAAGCTCAGAACTGTCAATATCATCACCAAGTCTTCTGGGATAATGCTCTCACTGTATACACCTTTGTTGGTGAAATATTCTCCAACACTTCTGTTTTGGGTTTCCTCTTGTTTGCCCTTGTTGTATGTGCGATTCAGTGCATTTCACCCAGTAAGATGAGAGCACAAAAGTTTAGCTGCAAATGCATCTAGAATCCAGAGATAATAAAAAGAGAAATGTCTGTATAGAACTATTTGCAGGCCTCCCCTTTATTACGATATCATGGGAGACATGCAAATTTTGCCAAAAAAATTTCTGCATACTGGTAGTTGAATGCACACTGATAATATATTCAGGCTAACATGCTAGACTTTACCAGTAAGATATTCATTGTTCTCTTTTACGTTGTCATATCTTAGAATCATTCCTATTTAAAGAGATCCCAACATAGTTGTCACTGTTATATGGTCATGGTGATTTGAATTAACATGCAAAAACTCAGAACTGGGCATTTTTATCTAAAGACATATTCAACGGCAACTTGCAACAGGATAATTACTTTTTTGCAGAGGAAATCAGAACATTTCTACATTCTCTCATTGTGTTTACAATGTGGATGTAATAAATGACAAAAATGATATGCATTATTCTTTTGTGGACATAACCACATAGTCAAGCAGCTTTTACAGTAAGATTGAAGGAATTCGCCACAAGACCTAGCAAAATTGCAAGTGATTGCTAAAAGATGTTCAGTTTAGTCCCATGATGTCATCTGTTGTGCTATAACCGAAATCTGCAAGGGATGGGGTTGTGCATGGTGTACAGTCGTCACATAGTTACAACAATGTAGTAATACTTACACAAATAAAGAGTTCACTTATCTAAATTTCAGTGCTCCAGTGTTTGTTACAGGCTCCAGCCCTTACCAAAAGTCATCTAAATGCCCAAATCAGGATGTTTAGCCAAAAAGGAATATTTCAAAAAGAAACCTGACTTTTGTTTTAAATTTAAAGTCTACTAGCAACCTCAAAGCTCTTATGCTAACAACTAATTTATTCCAGTACCTTGCCACTGTATGAAAAAATGTATTTTAATGTTACATTGATGTTCTTCAGTGACATTAAGAACTGATTGTCCCTGATTATGTAAAGACAAAATCAGTGTGTCTACCATGAGAGTCAGGGCATGAGTGTTAAGGCATCTGAATGCATCTAAGAGGACATCTGTGTAAATCATTAATAGATCTAATGCAATTTGAGAAGCAGACACTTGTCATTATATTATATTGATTTCACTGATGGTTGTTTTGTAAGGTATTTATAGATCACTCTTGTCTAAGTTATATATCTTTTCTGAATGTGTTGATAGCTATGCAACATGGATCTAACAATCTGTTTACCACATGCAACCTGTAAAGGGGTGATGTACTGATTTGTCTGACAAAGACAGAACATTTTAGCCATGTCATATTTGCATCATCTCCACCTATTATAAAATCATTTCATTGTTTATATTTGAAAACCAGGACATCATTACCAAACTTCATTTGGTCATAGATCATCACATGCAGAAAGGCAAAATTGTACATATAGTCACGCTCCATTTGTGAGCTCTACAGAGGGTGCTGTAGTATGAAATGGTTGTACCACAGCATTTCACACACGGTATATCCTTTGAAAGTAATAGGATAATACCACTGATGGGCAAACCTTCGCAACATGATTGTTACAGTTACAGTATCATCTGTACCACTGCTAAAGGCTGCAGAAGATTTACTCAGCAAAGTTATTCTTGTACCATAAATGAGTCATTGAAAGATGTAATACCTTTTTTAATTTCTCCAAGTCTTTTGGGTTTCTAATACCATGATGGGAATGGACTCCATTTCTAAGTCAAAGTACAGTTAAAGTTCATGAAATTAGTATTGTTTCAATCTTTGATGTCAGCCAGAATTGCTCTTCACAGCACCCGCAGTGTGCCCAGTAATGACTCCTTCTGCAGTTTGTACGGAGTTACATGTATTGGCAACATATCCAAATATGATTGTAGATTCTTAAGACGTGTTGCTCCTACTACTAATGGAACTGTCTAGGTGTCTTTCTTCCACATTGCTCTTGTTTCTGCCTGCAAATCCTGATATTTTATGACTTTGTGTCTCTCTGTATGCAAGACACTGTAGTCACTGGATGTAGCAATTTCAATGATCAATGCTACTTTTGTCTTCTTTTCATGGACAACTATAGCCAGTTTTCTAGCATCTATCTTTTAAACTGTTGGTAATGGGTGATCGATCCCATGTAATATGGACTTCATCCTTTTCTATGATGCTTTGCAGTTCATATTTCTAGTGTTTTTCAGCCACTTCAGTACCATAATGTTTGCACAATCTCCAGTGTAACAGTCTCACCACTTTATTATGCCTTTCAGTATGCAACCGATATAATGTATGCCCAGTACTATGAACAAGATGACCTGAGTTCAGTTAGGGTCTTAGGCACTAGTAGGAACAAGTCAGAGGAAGGTAGGAAGGAAGGAATGCCTAAAGTTGGCTATATGATCTACCTAGTTTACCTTTGTTAGACACCAACATCCTATCATCCCCTGGCTGTCCCTAGAAACTGCTTTGTTTCTGCTCTGTTAATGTGTGAATTCGCCTGTGTATTTGACTCACTACCTATTTATTTATGCAACCCTGGATTTCTGAACAAAGTCTGAAGTAATGGGGTGATCAGAGAAAGTTTTTGAATACTGTTGTACTTCACATAAAAAGTTAATAGAACAGCATGTTTTGTATCTACATGCATCTTCTGCACATAAAAAGGTATGAAACTCTAATGACTGGCATTATTACGTGAGTGTAATTGCAACTGATTTACCATAAAATCAAACAGTTTAAGAGCAACAGTTTCTTGGTGCTTGCTTGCTTCACTTCAGTTCTTGGCAGTTAGGCATGTGAATTTTTTATGCTTCTCTTTATTTCTCTGACCACTTCTTGGCTGTTTCCCTGGTTTTGCCCCATGACTTTACTGTCAAATGGGTTATTGCTGTACAGCTAGATGGGTCTTGTTGGATTGCAGTCGATAATTATTTTGGTTCAGTTCCCTTCAGACATAGAGTAAACCTTCAGTTGATATATGCATTAATTGCTGTGCTCAGTGAAAACGAGAAGATTCTTATATGTGTACCAGACTTCATAAGACTGCAGTAATATTTTCAATAGCTTTAGTCAGACCTACTAGGTCTTTTATGTCTTTGCACTTTATTTTATTGACCTTGCAAGGACAATTGCAAAGTCAAAATATAGAAGATTTTCGAATGCATGATTCGCCCTTCTGGTGTTTACGGAAGAAGAGATGGAAGCACGGGTTATACCAAAGGTCATTGTCTGTGAATAAGCATAAGAAAAGACAAGCAGTGACTTTTGACTATAGTACTGTACAGCTGTCACAGTAATTACTGAAAGGAGAGGAGAAGAAGAAAAGGCAGAGTATAATCTAAGTGAAGAATGTAATTTTCTGGGTGAGAGACTTGGAATTTCATGGAAGGAACAAACAAAGCAATTTTGAAATGTATTGTATGTTGTAACCTAAAGGGCTTGATTTTCTTCTCACAACTGCTTGCATGTCTTTTTTCAGGTTTTGCTGTTTCATTATGAGCAGATAAACAAGCTCAGATTCTAAAATCTTAACCCATTGCATGTCTGAAGTTAAAATTCAGTAACATGGCTATTATGTTCAGTTCACAAAGTTAGCAACTTATTTCTTTGGTATGTTTCCTTTGTCTGATGATCATTTTGCACTATGCCAGGCAAACAGTTATAAAGGTAATTTGTGTGTGTGTGTGTGTGTGTGTGTGTGTGTGTGTGTGTGTGTGTGTGTGTGTGTGTGTGTGTTCGTGGTGTGTGTGCACGCACGCAGCATGTGTGATTGTGCATGTGGACTTGTGTTTGTACGTATGTGTGTGTGTGTGCGCACGCGCGCGCGTGTGTGTGTGTCTGTGGTGTGTGTGCATGCACACAGCATGTGTGATTGTGCATGTGGACTTGTGTGTGTGTGTGTGTGTGTGTGTGTGTGTGTGTGTGTGTGTGTGTGTGTGTGTGTGTGTGCATGCGAGTGCACGCACACGCGAGCATGTGTGATTGTGTATGTGGACTTGTGTTTGTGCACACGTGTGTGTGTGTGTGTGTGTGTGTGTGTGTGTGTGTGTGTGTGTGTGTGTGTACATGTCGGTCTCTCTGTCTGTGCATGTGTGTGCATGTGTTCAGTGATTGCTGGCATCCTACCCAGGACTGACCCTCTTACTTGTGCCCATTGGTCATAGGAATAGACTTCAGCTTTCCTGACCTTGAATAGCATGAAGCTGGTGTAAGACATTAAATGAAAGAATAGCAGCACACAAGAACACTAGAAGCTTACTATGAGTACAAACGTTATCCAGCATAAACCTTTTCCAAAATGATTGCTGTTTGCAACAGATGTCTTTCAATTCTTTTTTTTTATTAGTAAATTAGAAAAGTACATAAATGTTCTTTTTCATTATTTCAACATACACAGATAATGACAGCAGAGTAATACAAGTACAAAAAGCTGTAAAGTACACAATTTTACAAAGTGAGGATACTGCTTTTTGCTATGGACTAGTTTGTCCACACTTAAAGAAAGTAACCAAGTCCACACATTAATAAATGCATAAATAAAAAATTAGCAGAGAAAAAAAAGTGTAAAAAGAACGTCAAAAACCTACAAATAAATAGTTCTCCTTAACTGAGATAAAACTGACCTGCCTAAACTTAACCAGAAAACAGAGTTTAAAATGGGAGAAGAAAAAAGTGGAACTGCCCCATAAAGCACAAAACAAGTGACCCAAACCATCAGAAAAGTGTAAAATATGAATATCTTCCAGCTCTAAAATACAAACACCTAAAGCATATAAACTATTTCTAAAAATGCACACATATAAACTGTGCATTAAAATGTACAGCAGAAATCCTACTCTAACCCATCACAACTAAGTAAACAAATCAGTGTAAGAGCAGAAAAAAAAATCCCCTAATTAAACATTTTTCATTTAACTAACACTATCCAAAGAACAGACCGTTGTAATAGAAGTGGTCTGTGCTATACTGCCCTCTTGTTCACCTGGCTGACCAGCATCCTTTGGCCACCTACTGTGCAAATGGACAAGTTGAACAAAGCCCTGATCAAGCATTTAAGTAAATGATCACCACTACTTCCCACCTTTCCAAAGGCAAACACTGTCTTCCTAATCAAATGAGGTACCCAAGAATAACAAGCATCCATCCTAATGCAAGTGCTATGGTGTACTCTGCAACACAAATAGATAAAATAAAATAAAACTCACTCAACCAATGCTCTGCACTCTAGCACGATTATGTATTTTAGCCTGCCACAGGAAAATAACTAACTAAATAAATAAATAAATAAATAATATCATACAGACCTTGGCTAGTAAAAGTTTTCCCCTGCAGATTGTGTTGGTGCAACTTGACTAAAAAAACATTCAACAGCCTAAGGGAGATGGTGAGCAGCAAATCAGGGAAGGTATTTTTGTCATAATACCTTTGTTGTGTGAGATCCAGCGCTGCATTTGTTGTTTGTGCTGGAGGTTGTGAGGGACATTTCTGTGTTGTGTTGCACAGCACTGACCCTTCATATCAAACGAATGAATGCTCAGACTCACTTTCAAATAGCTCTGAGTTATTCACACACATACTTTTCCGGGTGATGATAAAAGATGCACAACAGTGTTTCTTTTCTGTCAGTCATACTAGCATCAGAATCATGTTTCTGCTACCAGAAACATTTGAGTACTTTTCCATAACCTCCGTGAGTCTGAGATGATGTTTAAGGTATGACTGAAGCTCCTTCGGTAAGGTGTTATTACACAGTGTTATGATGATGATTCCCACTAGGTAGGAGGCAACTTGCCTGTAATGCGTGGAGGTGTAGTGTTGTGTCTCACAAGATACCTGAGAGCAGTCAGCACATGTTAGAGCAGAGGTCTATGCTGTTGTCTGTCATAAGGCACAAAGCTACTCTTTTGAGGCAAACAACACATGTACTGAATAGAAATATACTGGTCTTTGTCAAACGATGCATGATATTTTTGTGAGGTAACCTGTACTTAGTACATACTCATAAACATTTAGATCTGTTTTATTAGATCTAACAGAAATTGCTCAAGTGACACTAATTTATGGCCAGTTGCTCAAGTTATGGATACTCTCCTTCATCTGTGAGTTTTAAAAAAATGTGTTTTTTGGAAGTTAATGACTCCTGCACCTTCAGTGTGAGGAAAGTGTCCCCACATCCCCAGACTGTAAATGCATTGTGTCTGAGGTGACAAACCTCAACAAAACTGTGTATAGAATGCGTGCATTCGAGGGTTTTATACAGAGAGGTGTTCACGTGCAAATAAGTGAAAGATAACTTGTGCATTTGTCTCTCAGAAGCATTTTCTGTTATGATTCATTTTGTAAATGTTTCTACAAAGTGATATGTTGTCATCTACAAGACGCATACTATTTCCTGATGTCTAACTCTTAAGTATTACTGCAAATTACTGTGTTGTACGGTGTCAAAAACTAGGTGGCATCTTCCTAGAGACAACATGTGTGTAAACAGGCTGGGTAGGACATGTTTGGTTCTGTCAAAAAAAAAAATCCAAAAAACATAGGGCAGGATTCACGAAGCCTCCGTGTAAGAGTTATAACTCATACACGGAGGCTGCAGTTAAATGGAGTGATGTCAGCATGCTCTGCATATTAATGAGAGCATGCTGAATCACACTTAAGGCCAACACGGTCCATGTAAGACAGTAGGGGGCGTGTCCGTAGGCCGAGCCCTGTAAGCGGACACGCCCCCAGAAGAGGAAAAGTACCCAAAGTAAACACCCACAACAGAGTCCACGGAAATGTGAATAAACAGAACACAACACATGCCCCCACAGACTATGAACAGAAAACATATAAATAAACACGTTTTATATATTTTTTAAATTGTAAAATGTTTAACCGTGAGTGCGTTTGCTTATGGGTGCCCGTAGCGCAGCTACAGTTAGCAGTCAGTGGGAAAGCATATAAGAACTAAATATGCAAAATAAGCCAGGAAGCAATAGCGTAGTGGTAGAGATGTTGGCTGAAGAGCAGCCATTCATAGTTCGAGCCCCCACAACACCAATTTTTTTTTTTCAAAATAAGCAGGAAACAAGTCCCTGACAAATATGTACACATAAAACCACAATTTATGTAAAATGTAATGAAATAGCCCATTTATATTGAAGACATGTGAGGTAACAAAAGAGTAAAAAATGCCAGATGTGCTCATAGCTGAGCTACAGTTTAACAGAGTGAGTGCATCTGCCCGTAGATGAGCAGTGGTTTAACTGGTGCAAAATGAGTGCCCGTAGCTGAGCAGTGGTCTAACACGCTAAATCTATGTGCCCCTAACTGAGCTGAGTGTAATATGCATGCCGATAGCCAAATGAGGCTTAAAGCAGCATACCCCGTTTGCGCGGAGCTGCGCACCGTGCAAACAAGCTAACCGACGGGCAACGTTGAGCAAGCCGTATCAAAACTGCCTTTACACAGACACATCCCTCAGCATGTCTAGACAGTCATGAAAAATAAAAAGCAGTGGCCAGGTTTGAACCCAGGATACTATACACCATAGTCAAGGTACAGAACCACTAAGCCATGACAGCAGTACCTAGAAATGCAATAATAGCTAATATATAGGAATGAATACAAACTACAGCATGACAATGCAGGTTTACTGAAGTTGATACAATTCCAAAATGGCCAATCACAGATATGTGCGGGAAAAACGGACTTTATAAGCACCATAGGTGGGAATACACAACATAAACGATTGTAGAACTGACCTACAGGCAGAATGACAGGAGTAGGAGAGGGTAGTTGCTTCTGAGCACAGAGGTGGGGTGTTGAGGAGTCCAGGTACATGGTCTGGCTCCTAGTCCATAATCATGAGGCCAACTCATGCAGGGCCAGGTCCTCTGGGGAGCATACAGGGCCGAGGCGTGGGACCGGTTGGCTCATGATCTCACCAGTGCCACAGGGATTCCAAGGACTGGTGAGCAGGTCCGTCACCACCATGCAGACCTGAAGAGACGCAAGCAGGACCAACTGAACCTTTGGATCCAGGAGGGCCGGCAAACACCCAACGCCCACTACTGAGTAAGTAACATTTAATTATGTATGTAAGAAATTAAACTAGCTGATATTATGGAGATGTGTATTCCAATATTACTTCATTTATATTACAGCTGCAGGTGTCCGTTCTGCGAACTGCAGAGCCTATGGCGATAGGCTGGTGCGGTTGCGCCACCAGGCAGGTCAGTAATCCACTACCAGTAACTGTAAAGAAATATAAAAGTATGACAGTCAGCAAAAGAGTGCAGTGTAGTCAGTAAGGAATAAAATCTGCAAGTAACAGTGTGAAAGTGTCTGCAAGTCTTGCTTGATTACAAAAGTGTGTTTCAGCCTGTAAGTTAAACCGAAAAATGAAACTGTCTGACATATATTCTGAAATAAAAATGCCCTACCTGTAAGAAAATAGTACACAACCTGCAGCAGGCTGAAAAGTATAGCTGCAGAAGATAATGAAATCACATGTGTGAAATATATCCCTGTGGAAATACTGAAACATGACAGAAGTGAGACTGCTGGAAAGGATTGTAATAACTACAGGTAAAACATGTCAATAAAGCCTAGAAGTAAGTACCATCCTGAATAGTAAAATGAAAGCAAGTGAGAGAGTGTGAGAAAGTGTCATGAATCCAGCAATACAGTAGTAATAACCCCTGAATAAAGTATACTGCAGTCAAGACAGAATGAAATGCATGTGAGATTCAAAACCAAACAGCGAACTCTGTTCAAATTGTTGCTGCATCTGGAATGTGTATCCCAAAATCTGGATATGTTGCTCCCAGTCTGAAATATGCAGATAGGATGATTGTCTGATATACCAAACATCCACACTTGTCTACAGCTATATAAAGCAAATGTAGCAGGATGATGTAGCTGAACAAAGCTAGATATGAATGTGTATGAAGAACACTAAAATGTATATTGATGTTGCAGTAACAGTCCTATCACCAAGTTGAAATAGTTATCATATAGGAAACTGTAGTTAGAACAGTAGTGTGTATATAACTGTAGCTATTAGAAATGTACAGCATATGTATTGTTATTCGAAGGTGTTAATATTACTTTCTTTACCCCACCCTATAACCACATATAACTCATTCCACGTGAAAATGGTATGTGCAATCACAATTAACACCCCTGGACGTTTGTCCTGTTGGGTCATATATATTTGCATGTCCGTTGATGCATCTGCCCTGTTCATACATCCGCACCTGATGGCCTGTTGCCATCAATTAACCCTGCATGTTGTTGGACTGTGTATTTCTGTTCAAATTATGCATGTGTTATGCACGCTGTTCAATGATGTGAATATCTGGGTGTTTGGTTAATGGGAATGCTAATGCATGCTGTTACAACTAAATGTGAATGGTATTATATGTCACTAACCCAAACTGTCATGACATAATGCAAAACATTGGACGACAGGGAAGGCGGGTTCCAGCGGACCCACCTCTCCCACCTCAGCTGGCGAGTGCACCTGGCACTAGTGCCGAGTCCGGACCCTACTCCGGTGGCCCTGTGCCACCTGCGGGTGGAAGCGCTGCAGGGGATGGGGCTCGCCCCCCCTCTGCAAGTGTGGCCGGAGGAGAACCACCACTCACCCTCCGTAGCATCCGGACTGTGGTGCGTAGGGAGATTCGGGACTCTGTTCTTGAGCCCCTACGCCAGCTCGAGGCACGGGTGGCGCAACTAACGGGCATGCCTGTTGCCCCGCCTACACAGCCCCCAGCACAGCCCTGTCCTGGGCAGTGAAGGAACAGTGGCAACTGCCTATGGGTGGGGATATCAGTTCCACTGTTGCCATCTGTGGGCTCATGGGCTCTGGATATCCAAACCTCCATCCCCGTAAATTGTCTAACCCCCCCACACGTGTCATACACCGCCCCTGTATGCGTCTTGTTTGTCTTGTCTGTTTACCTACCCAACCTACCTCCCCAGCTGTACCGACTTCCTTCACCTGACATACCACTCTCACCTGAAAAAAAAAAAAAAAAGGGCACTCTGTACCCACAAAAAAATTACGCCCTATACATAGCTGCCCATTCCGCACACATGTCTGCTGGACATGGAACCTATCAATTACAATTGGCTATACAACAAGTATTATTGTTGTCCTGACACCTCTCTCAGGGGTGGAAGGTTTCAAATGTCACACCAAATTACATACATATGCACAGCTGTTGCTGATGAAGAAATGGGCAGCTATGGGCCTTACCTACATCCCTCCTGCACATCCCAAGCTTGTTTCCCTACTGTCTTACCCTCTTTGTGACCCCTTTTTCACCACTTTCCTGTCTCCCCATTTTCTTTTCTTTCAAAGAAAATAGTGCGGGTGTGCTCCAGATTAAGCACTGTTAAGCGGTTGTAAGCGGGTGTGCGCTTGTGTGCGCAGAGCTAGCCACCAGTGCGCATGCGTGAGCTCCGCGCAAACCAGCGCTAACCCGGTTACAACTGCTTAAAAGTGCCTTAGTCACTTTGATTGACAGGTCCTGTACTCAGTTCAAAAGCAAAATAAAATCCCACTGTCAGTCCCGAACCCAGGACCTTGGAAACACTAGTCTGTACGACCTACCACTAAGCCATGACTCTTATACAAAAACATTGTGCTAAAATAAATATAACATGTAATAGTAGGGATGAATGTAAAGGGAATATAGGATGTGTAGTACACAAAGCATGTCATTTAAAATTACTGTCAAAACTACTGGATTTCCATAATAGCAGTGTGTGAACAGAAACAGCCATGCTATTTGGCAGCTTGTAGATAATAAGGTCAGTTAAAATACATATATATATGTATGCATATGTACACATATATATATAAATATATATCTATATATAGTTGTAGGAGTCAATGTGCATACACACTTGCTACAGGGAACATGAGAGAGGAATGGAGAATTGTGAATATACAACACAGCCTGAATCATGAGAGAGATACTAACCTTTACACTCACAGAACACTGTCCACAGCATACCAGCATGGTCCCCGCCCTCACAATCTGAAAGGGCAACGCCTATCCCACATACCCTTTTATAGCACTGACCTGAAATCACAGTGAGAACTGCAATCAGTACACAACTGGCTGTATGCAATTAGCAAATGCTGGCTTACAATTGGTGCAGAGGCCATCACATGGACCTATGCAGATACCTACAAAAGCATCCAGTGCTAACACTCCCCACATGCAATACATTCATTGCATTATCTGTAAGCAGACAGAGGGAGAGCGAGAAGTGAGAGAAAGAGAGAGAGAGCAAAAAAAAAAAAAATAAAAAAGTTGACACTGTGACTCTGACACCCGAAGCTGTCAGCACTGACAGTAGCAGCAGCAAGCAGAAGCTGTGGTAACGCAACCAGCTGCGACAAACAGAGGTAATGCAAAGTAGCAGGTTAATAGTGTGCATACTGTGAACCCTCCAAATGTGTCATAGGTCTGTATCCATAGATATGTCCATGTGATATGTTGTGTGTACGTAGTTCCACCAAAAGGGGATGACCATACTTTACATGTCAATCAGTCTTAGGCCATGATCCTGGCAGCAGTTGTCTGTGCGTTGGCCCAGCAATGGCTGTAGTGACTGCTTTGAAAGGTCAGCCAGGTTCAAAAGTCAGGATCAGCCCATCCCAAAGGCACACTGGCTGGGAACAAGTGTCTGCAGGTACCCGATGTCACTGCATATGCATCCCATACTGCATAATTCCATAGCTTAGCAGACCAGGCCCATTATGCATATGATGTGGTAATTCCCAGGGTCAGTCGAGGTGCCCCTTAGTGGTGTGGGACCACTGTTGCTGTATGCCACTGTCCAGGTACATATCCTGTAGTACGGCCAAGATAAACTATCAGTGTTATATGCGGTTGTATGTCCTCTCAGAGTGCCGGTAGCACACATCCAGGGGTACCACGAGGTCACAGTGATGCTGTGTGTTCTTCTCTGCTGAGGGCGGCCCTCACCTGGACATGTGAGATGATAGGAAGGTTACATCCAGCTGGGATAAATATTTTAAAGGTGGGGAGAAGGAGGGGGATATGTGCAATCAACATGTCTGCAAGATTGTTGCCAATATCCGTGTGTTTGGTGAATGTTAAGTAGGTGTGGATTAACACAGAGCATATCTGAGGCATGTGGTCCATATGTGTAACATAACTGAAGAAGGCCTTGTGGTCATCCATAGTGTTTGTGTCCATTTCCCTCCCAGAGTAGGCCATGGCTGTTGTTATGACGGACCGTAGCGTAGTACCAGTGCTGACCACAGATGCCTTCCCTTAATGTGAATGTGCTCTATCCTGCAGTAGCCTCCTGCTATTGTTATACAATCTGGCTCTGTCTGGGGTCCACTGGACAGGATGCCTAACCTTTGTGCATAGGGTCTGGGTTAGAAATGTGTGTGCAAGTTCCATGCAATCCGTGGCATGTCCGTGGTAAGCATTTGCAAAGGGGTCAGCAGTGTGGCTTGTGGCTTCCACTGGCCCAGTGTGCTGCATGGATACCATCTCAGTCCCAGCAAGTGAATAACTGTCTAATCACATACATATCAAAGTAGTCTACTGCGCTGGTGGTGGTGGTGGGATATGTATATCCAGGCCGAGTAACGTCTGTCCACATCACAGTAGTGGACGGTGTCCCACATACAGTACCTTGGGATGAACCCCCAGAGTGAGGTTGTGCATTGCACCTGTCAGTGTGTGCTGACCGATGGGGCATGCTACTATGTTGTGTGGAATGTGGCAGGTATTGTTGCACAGGTGTTGGCTGAGCACTGATATCTGGCCATGTACCTGTGTATCCACCACGACACACACACATGCAACATATGGGAGTAGTAGTATATCACTACACATGAGTATCATGTATAGTATGTGTGCCATATATTGCTGACATGGTCTGCTGATATCCTGTTTGTGTTCTCTTCGAGGGAGATGGTGTGACAGCGTAACCCCGCCTACTCTGTGGCGGAAGATGAGGAGGTCCACCAGTGCCTGGTGCGGGAGTATGACATCCTGTTTTCCCGCACCAGTCAGAATCAGCAGGACTGTGGCAAGACCTTGTCCATAGGGTAAATGATATTGGCACACATAACAGGACATATGAGCAGGTATGACATCACTGCAGTGATTTAATCCGAAGTGTCCGGCAGCGTGCATCAGATATCCGCAGGCAAGAGGTCACCACAGGAGGTGGGGTGGCCACACATCCCCCCCTCACCAGACTGGAGGGGCTACTCCTAAGTGTTGTGGCTCCAGCCCCGGAACACCAACAGCAGTACACCTGCATTATGATGGAGGCTGGTTCCACACAGCAGCACGACATGGAGCGTGCAGGTAATATGCCATATGTACACCTGACTGTTCTGTACACTGTATCATATGCAATATCAATGGCACAGCTGTGCCCACTGACATTATTCTCATCATTTCTGCAGGTCCCTCCAGGGTTACAGCAAGACAGGCCATCCATGCTGGTGAGTGTGTTTAACATAACCTATAATAGTCCTGATAATGCTAGTAACAGTAGTGTAACTCAGTAGTGCTCTGTGTGTATACTGCGGGGTGTGCATGTGTGCAGGTGTGCCTGTGCCCATGTGTGCATGTGTGCAGGTGTGCCTGTGTCCACGTGTGCATCTGTGCATGTGTGCCTGTGTCCACTTGTGCATGTGTGCATGTGTGCATGTGTGCCTGTGTCCACGTGTGCATGTGTGCATGTGTGCATGTGTACACATGACCATGTGTGCATGTGTGCATGTGTGCATGTGCCCATGTGTTAATGTGACCACGTGTGCATGTGTGCATGTGTCCATGTGTGCATGTGTGCATGTGTGCATGTGTGCATGTGTGCATGTGTCCACGTGTGCATGTCTGCATGTGTGCATGTGTGCCTGTGTGCATGTGTGCATGTGTGCCTGTGTGCATGTGTCCATGTGTGCATGTGTGTATAAGTGCATCACTGGTAACAATGTCTGGAGACTGTAAACTGTGTTTCCTGTCTTCATCCCACAGGTTCTGGGGCTACTCTGGTGACCTGCAGCAGGGAACCTGAATCCTGTGCCACGGCTACTGGTAATGATGATATTTGTGTAATGGTACAGGAAGGTGTGTCAGGGTCTGCCATTGGTCAGCCAATTGACAGTACACAGCTGTCAACCCCATCATTGCGCACAGTCATCCTGCCTGTACATCCTTTGTCACCATTGTCCCAAGGTGATGGACAGGATACAGTGGGCATAGACCAGGGAAATGTGGTACCTGTGGCACATGCGTCCCCACACAGCAGCCATGGGCAGGGTCCTCCGATGGTACCACACAGACAGTTGCCCATGGGTTCTCGTGGGAGCATCCGTGGGCGTACTGCCTCTGGCCAACGTGCCCAAAGAGGTCTGTCAACCTCAGCTATGTTTCGGACTGTCATGCAGGCAGAGTCACGTATGGAAACGTACACCAGACAGGGTCTGAGGGAGCTGAGAGCATGTCGCACAGCCATGACAGACAGTATGTGTGACATTGCGGATGCTATCCGTAACTTCACCGATGTCATAGACAGACATTGTGGGGACATATTACAGCAGTTCCACAACCAGATGTCCATGAGCCAGGGCAATGGTGGGCATTTGCGGCGTCAACGTGGCCATATGCCGGCAGCAGCAGCAGCTGGCAGTCGGCGCGGACGACAACAGGCTCGCTCACGCCCCCATAGTGCCAGCAGCAGCCCCAGCAATGCTGAGTCTGTGCTGTCATCGGAACGCCCCAGGAGACCACGTGCACGTGGCTCTGGACAGTCCCAACAGGGACTTGTGTCCAGTCAACACACTCCCGCTTCTGATGACAGTACCCAGTCTGGGTTTGTACTGGATACGGTCCGTAGCACCCCTGCCAGGCACAGGTACTGTGTCCGTGCACACAGACACTGATCTGTATGGCCTGCCAGGTGCAGTCTGTGGCTGTCCACAAACCCCTGTATATGGCAGCCATGAGGTGGAACTGTGTGCGTGCATACACACATGCGAAATGTTAACACCTAGGGCAACCACATACACGCACACACTGCACCAACACTGCCCCACCCTGTACTGCTGCCCCTCACCAACACACATACACACACATGTCAATTGGTGGTATCAGTGGCTGACTCAGGCATACCTAATCCACACCCTGTGCATATGATGACACTGTGCCACCTCCTGCAATCTCCAACATCATTGCAGGAACAGGTAAACACGTTGCTGATGCACAGGGTGACTACATAGAAGTGTATTAGTAGTATCATGTTGGTAACAGTACAGTGTGCTGCTATGACTGTGTGTTTATCCCAGCATGCCTGCTGCAGTAACTGTATGAATGTCCTGAATTGTTATCTGCACCCATAGTACATACCAAAGTATAACAGCTGCACATAATTGCATGCCGGTGGTAAGGTTGTCAACAGATAGCCGCATACATGGGTAGCACAGGGGGAAAGCTAACGCAAGTAGTGATATGCAATGGTGGACATGTACAGTAATGGTGTCAAGTTGCCCACAATGACTATGCCATGTGGATGTTCGCTGATGTAGATATGTGTGCAGTACCAATGTAATCCAAATCACAAATAAGTATGACATAATATCGGTTCTACCATGGGCATCTGCGCTGCGTATTCCTGGGTACATGTTGATAGTGCCTACATATTTGCATTGTTACTTACTGTTATTGTTACCCCTTCTTTGTTGTATAATGCACTACTTCCAGCCCTGTTTACTGTAGCTTTGTTTGCATGCATGTTCGCTAGTCCCCTGGAACACTGCTTACACCTGCAATGCAGAGTTACAGTGCTTCTGTAGACTTCTAGTGACATCTGCATAGCGTACGATATGTATGTCAACTTTACACATGACAGAACGTCACTGTCTATCCTGTACGCATGTACATTGCCTGTGACACATTGCACACGGCTTACCTGGCATTTACCCACGTGTGCAGTCATATATGTCAGTGCTATGAAACAGTAGCGGTACACCCACGCATACACACCTTCAGTATGTTGTTCCCCATTGGCCCTATGTGTTGGTACTCACCATGGCAATCACACTACTAGGGTAGCATGTGCAAAGGTAACCTGTGAATCGCCTCTATGGTCCAGTTGTGGTTTATGTGAGTCATGTGTCATTGTCACAGCTGCCACATGTATGCAGTCAGCCATCACCCTTGGCCAGGAACTTACAACACATGTGTGGGATGCCACCACACAGCCAATCTGGGGACTGGTCTCTCTGAACCCAGTAATGCCATACCCTGTCAGGTGGCATGTCATATATACTACATCCTGGACAAACGTCAACCCCAATCCCTGCTGCTACTATTGATAATACCCCTGAAGATGTTCCTGATAGTTTTGACCAGTTCTTTACTGAGACATTTCAGACCCTAGCTAGCCATCTACCTCCTAGCTCCCCTGGTCCTGAAAGTAGCACCCCTAGAAAACTACTTGCGTCCAGCTGCCAACCAGTCGCCACTTCACTTCTCCGTACCTTGATTGAAACAGTGAAACCCACTACACTTTCTGCTGATCATCTCCCTGCCGAGTACCTATCAAAACCAGATGATGCTATTGCTTACCCCGTCTCAAAGGTAATCAAAGGAACCATGTTAGAATCTTACTTTCCCACCATCTGGAAAATGTCATATGTAATCCCACTTCACAAAGGAGGCAGCTCTACTGAAGTCTCCAGTTATAAGCCAATAGCTATACTCTCTCCACTTGCAAAGATTATGGAAACTTTCATCATAGACAAGTCATGCACCACCTAATCCAAACTCGCATTATGGCAGACACTCAGCATGGCTTACGTCCTCATCACAGCACTACGTCAGGCCTCCTAGCCTTTACTAACACCATAAGCCATACTTGCAACAATCATTATATATCTGCAGCCCTCTTTTTGGATATTTCAAAGGCATACGATATGGTTGATCACCAACTTGTACTCCACACCCTGCAAAGACTGTCTAGATACTGGAGCCTTCCAATGGTTTCAATCCTACCTGCATGGTCGACAGCAGGCTGGCCTCTGGCAGAACAAACTCTCTAACCTTCTACCTAACACCCTCAGAGTACCACAAGGCTCTATACTAGGGCCCTTGCTGTTCTCCATCTTCATTAACGACCTTTATACTGTCATCCCAAAAGTCAGCTGTATCCAATATACTGAATACTCTACTCTGATCTGCTCAGCCACATCTCCAGTAGAGTTATGGTCAGCTACCCAGACCACCTTTAATACAATAGAAAACTGGCTTTCTGAACATCGTCTTATCCTAAATCCCAATCAAACTAAACTGCGGTTATTTCACCAACACATAGGTCTACCACTTTCACCGTTACCATAACATCAACTGATGGCACAATAATCTCCCCTGACCCATCTCCAAAACTATTAGGTGTCATCATAGACAATAATCTCAAATGTGACCTACATGTTAACCAGATTATCAAAGCCATCAATAGAAAACTAGGGTCACTTTACAGAATTAAAGCCTTCCTAGCCCCTCCAGCTAAAGGTACCATAGCTCGCTCACACCTTGTTTCAACCCTTCTGTATGCAACCCCTCTACTCTCGAATATGAACAAGACTGTCCTTAACAAACACTCAATTTGCTACAACCACATTGCCAGGTTTGCCACTGGGCTGCCTTTTAGGACACATCATTGCATCAATCTAAATCAGCTTGGTTGGCTTGCAATACCCAGCCTAATAGAGTATAACCAACTGATTATGGCCTATAAAATCCTCTATAATCCAGACAATACTCCTGCACTTCAAATATTATCACCCCCTATAACAATCCTAGACCGCTTCGATCCTCTAACAAAGTACTACTTCAGACTAGCAAGTTTAATAACACAGCCGGTGATTCTCTCTTTGCAAACCCTGTAAGTAGATCCTGGAACTCACTTCCAGCTGATATTACCCTACTGTCCACCTTAGGTCAATTTAACAGTAGACTCAAACAACATTTGTCACTTAACTGGCTATGTCGATGTATCAAGCCTGGCTAACTCGAATGTGTAAAATCTGTAAACCACTTTACTGTGTAATTTTAATTTAATCCTGACTTGTGCTCAGGTCTAACATTAACCTGTGGAACATGTTTGACTTGCTTACTTATGTAATCTCTGTAAATAATCTGTTTGTAATATGTAATGCTAGTATTATGTAATGCTGTATCTGCTACCCTCGTAGCTTGTCTCCACGGGCCTCCCCTGGAAATGGACATGCATCCAGTTGGACTATCCCAGTCAACAAATGTAGGATAAATAAATAAATCAATAAAATATATTACAGTGACTACAATACCAGTCAGACATTGACACACACTGACAGCATGCTGAACACACTGGGGCATACGTGGGGACTCAGAATAGCAGCCTGCCTGGGCATCACACACCTCCACAGCTGGCACACAGGCATATGTTCCGTCAGAACAGAGCACATGCCACACATGGCACGCACATCCCCTGTGCCACACACTCACAACCTGTAGGGCTACACAACACACCTGCTACAGACGTGTCAGGTACCTGTCTTGTGTGCTGCACTGGGGTCCCGCTCAACAGGCTGTATCTGGTGAAGGTCACAGTGATATGCCTCAGGGGCACTATGGTCCACCACAGCACACATGCATACAGGTCAGTCAGAGGCATGGACAGATATGACTCACTCATTGACCATGCCAGTGTGGCTGCCTGAGACATACCTCCCTGGACTACATGATAGGGAACATAGAATGGATCTCTCAGCATGTGGCACAGGCCAGTATGAGCCTGATGTTGGTTGCCAACATACCCTCACCAGGTATTCTACCACTATATGTGGGAAGCGTGTTGTATGTCTACATTATGCTCAGTCTCCACTGTCATTCATAGGGTATCCACTGGCTGTCAACATGTGCTTACATGCTAGGGAAGCCACAATGATGTGCATGGGTCATCTTGCACATGACACCCATGGCCCGATGTATAATGGCAAAACCCCTTGGTACACACATACTGCCTTATGCTGCAGGACATGGTTTACATAGCAACCTCCGTGGGTATCACACAGGTTAGGACACTAACAGTGCTGCTACACAACAGCAGTGTACACCGGAAGATGCATGCACCAGACACTGCCCTCAGCACGGTGAACTGCAATGTCTGTGCAGTACCAGATTCATGATTCATGGCTCACAGGTGTTACCCATCACTGACAGGTTATGCCCCATACCATGCCTGTCGTCCCCTACACATGTAACACACATGGATAGGGGGGTGGTATCCCAAGGTAACACAGATACACACACCTCCAGGTTGTTGGCACAGCACAAACCATCAGGGCCTACTCATGTGCAGCTGACAGTGTGTCGGACTGCCATCTGGTTCATAGCCTGGCACACACAACCCTCCCATACACAGGAAGACCACCTATCCTCCATAACAACACTGGCAATATGACAGTCTCAAGAACTGTGTTTATGTGGCCGGACTGCATCCAGCCAAACATTGTGTGTGAGCATTACTGTAGCTACAACACACTAGTTGAAGGGTTCACAGCATGTGGTCACCGAATTGCAGTGGAATGACATGTTACCACTACCACAACAGGTGGGAACATGCAGCACCTGTACATCGACTACATGTACACTATATGGCCCAGACCAGATATGTATCCCCTGCTGTAGGTCTTTCACCATAGACACCCACACTGTATAGGGACATACCACGTGCGGACCCTGCACAGTAAGACACAGTCATATTTGTATACATTGCAAATACCATTTGTCCACTCGAAGCATGTGTCAGACATGGTAACTACTGCAGGTTACAGGTATTTATGTGTATGTGTCACACACATACATCATGTGTGCAATGCCATTGCTGGTTTAGGCAATGGCATGCATTGTTATGTATAAACACCCACACAAGGTCATACTGTGTGACACAACCACACGTGACAGTTGTGGGTTACCAAAACATACCTATCTGTACTCTGACAATGGTAATAGACACAGTAGCAGAGCACACTATTGGCATTACTAGCCAACTAGCCCTGTTTGGCTGTGCTGATAGTGTGGTGACATCCCCTGTGTTTACTGGGGGAGTATGCAGTATCTGGTGTATTGTAGTATTTGCCAAATGGATCCGTGCATTTACACACACCCTACTACCCCCACACACATGCACACTTGCCATTTTCAGAATTCATTCCCCTACCTAAGTCATGACACGTGAGAGAGACGCATTAGCAAAGCGCACTATTCGGTTTACTAGATAGTTCCTCTTCTCTGGCTATACTTATAGGGTGCTGACAACATCAGTATTTTGAAAGGGTAATGTGCATCAGGTAGTGTGATCTCCTGATTGCCAAAACTAACATGTTTTTCATACGGAAATGCACACACACAAACTCCCCACATCCAAACACACACACATGCCATTTACAGGTTTCAAACTCCTACCTAACTACATTAGGATACTCAGGAGAAATGCATTAGCAGAGTGCGTTATTCACATTACTGGGAGGCTTCCCCTCTCCTGCTGTACTTATAGGGTGCTGACATCATCTGTGTTTAGAAAGGGGAGTGTGCATCCTGTAGTGTTTTCTCCCAGTTGCCAAAAGGGGGATTTCCCTCACACAAATTTGCACACACACAGTAACCCCCCTCATCCAAACACACACACTTGCCATTTGCAGGATTCAAACCACTACCTAACTATGTTATGACACTCGAGATGGACGCATTAGCAGAGCTCGCTATTCGCATTACTGGGAGGCTTCCCTTCTCCTGCTGTACTTATAGGGTGCTGACATCATCTGTGTTTAGAAAGGGGAGTGTGCATCCTGTAGTGTGTTCTCCCAGTTGCCAAAAGGGACATTTCCCTCACACACACTAACCCCCCTCATCCAAACACACACACTTGCCATTTGCAGGATTCAAACCACTACCTAACTATGTTATGACACTTGAGACAGACGCATTAGCAGAGCGTGCTGTTCATATTACTGGGAGGCTTCCCTTCTCCTGCTGTACTTCTAGGGTGCTGACATCATCTGTGTTTAGAAAGGGGAGTGTGCATCCTGTAGTATGTTCTCCCAGTTGCCAAAAGGGACATTTCCCTCATACATATTTGCACACACACAGTAACCCCCCTCATCCAAACACACACACATGCCATTTGCAGGATTCAAACCACTACCTAACTATGTTATGACACTCGAGATGGACACATTAGCAGAGCGCGCTATTCGCATTACTGGGAGGCTTCCCTTCTCCTGCTGTACTTATAGGGTGCTGACATCATCTGTGTTTAGAAAGGGGAATGTGCATCCTGTAGTGTGTTCTCCCAGTTGCCAAAAGGGACATTTCCCTCACACACACTAACCCCCCTCATCCAAACACACACACTTGCCATTTGCAGGATTCAAACCACTACCTATGTTATGACACTTGAGACGGACGCATTAGCAGAGCGCGCTATTCGCATTACTGGGAGGCTTCCCTTCTCCTGCTGTACTTCTAGGGTGCTGACATCATCTGTGTTTAGAAAGGGGAGTGTGCATCCTGTAGTGTGTTCTCCCAGTTGCCAAAAGGGACATTTCCCTCATACATATTTGCACACACACAGTAACCCCCCTCATCCAAACACACACACTTGCAGGATTCAAACCACTACCTAACTATGTTATGACACACGAGACGGACGCACTAGCAGAGCACGCTATTCGCATTACTGGGAGGCTTCCCTTCTCCTGCTGTACTTCTAGGGTGCTGACATCATCTGTGTTTAGAAAGGGGAGTGTGCATCCTGTAGTGTGTTCTCCCAGTTGCCAAAAGGGACATTCCCCTCACACACACTAACCCCCCTCATCCAAACACACACACTTGCCATTTGCAGGATTCAAACCACTACCTAACTATGTTATGACACTCGAGACGGACGCATTAGCAGAGCACGCTATTCGCATTACTAGGAGGTTTCCCTTCTCCTGCTGTACTTATAGGGTGCTGACATCATCTGTGTTTAGAAAGGGGAATGTGCATCCTGTAGTGTGTTTTCCCAGTTGCCAAAAGGGACATTTCCCTCTCACAGCCTTTCACACACACAAACCCCACTCCCCCCCCCACACACACACACACACACAATGAGCATTTGCAGGATTCGAACCCCTATCTAACTATATTATGACACTTGAGGGAGACGCATTAGCAGAGTGCACTATCCGAATTTCTGGGCATCTGTTCTGCACCTGTAGTATTTCTAGGGTGCTGACATCTTTATTTCCACAGAGGTATGTAGATGTAGTACTACCTGTCAGGTGGGGGATAGCATATATATGCATTTGCAGCCACCTACGTCAGGGTTAGATATGCACATCGCACTGGCAGGTTATGTTCTATACCATGCTTTGGGACCACAGGACCTGTAACACACAACACAACCAGTCCGGAACACCACACCCACATCCAGGACACACACTTAGCTTCCCTGGGAACAGTGCCAGGATATGCAGGTATTCACATACACCATTCCAGTTGTTAACATCAGGTACAGGCATATTGTGTGTGAGAACTACTCAGGCCTCTACCACTTTACCCTACAGCCACTACAGTTTGTGGGTCCATGTGCTATGGCAGAACCACACACCACAGCCACATGGGTGAATACATATTGCACCTGTCCATCTGCAACGTGGGTACTCACTGTTCTACACCAGAGGTAGACCACCATTGTTGATATCTGACCATAACCACCTTTCCCTGGACATCCATATCTCATCTCCACCCCCAGGCAAGGTTGTCACTGCACACAAACTGTGTTTAGCACAAGCAGACTCTACACTTGTGTAGACTGTGGTGGATGACTTCAGAGGACCCATGCTGGAGTACTATACTGGCCACTCAGCATAATCCTTGACAATTGCATCCTATGAGCATGTGTACAGTTTGCATTGGTCATGCTATCCCACATATACCCATGACTGCTCCACAACAAGACACCTGTCAGCTGTACACTGGCCATATATGCGCGCTCAACAGACAGAGTGACCTAATACATTGCAGAGCTGTAGCCCACAGAGGGAGGACATCTGTGGACAGTTCCAGCATGGCACTTCATTCACACATACTCATTACAACACAGTGTTGACAGTGGAATCGTCCAGAGAATGCAGATAGGGCTCCCTCAGTCTGTTATTGATGGACACCTACTGTCAGAGATCCTCAGCAACCCTCTCACAGCACACACCGACAACATGGCTGTGGCTTAGCACATTCAATCCCTGAGACCTCCACAGTGCCCCTGCTTGACAGAGGCACAGCTCACTAGCCTCACATGTTGCCTTCTGTGACCTACTTTACAGTGGCACGGTAGCCTACTATCCTGGGGATGCAGATGCCAAGCACACTCTGGCTGAGCTGTCATTCCCTGGGGCAAGAAGCCTAGTATTGACCTCTACACCCATATGTTCAATTGTCGGATGCACAATATTTGTTGTACTGTTCTACTGTTTGCAGGTCTTTATTGCCATGGCATTCCCTGTTCCTATGACCAACTTGTGTATCTGTGGCAGATGTTTGCATATGATGGCGATCCACTATATCACTTATGTCTCTGTGGTCATTTACTGTGTGCACTGGGCTGATTGCTGTGTTGTGGTTGGTTCCTGGACTGACACGTACAAATACCAGATATGTGTGGCCAACTGCTACACAGAGATATGGCCTAAGTGTGTGAGCATGCCCAGTTCAGCCTTTCCATGGCATGTTGTCTGACATATGCCTCATTTATCAAAGTGTGCGAGCATGCCCAGTGTGAGCTTTCCATATGTTGCACTCTGAAGTCCACCACATATTTGGGTGTGTGACCTTCGACATTATCGCACGTTTATGATTTTGTGCTGGGTGTCATGTTGTGTACTAACTGGCCAACTGCTTCGTGTCTGCCACAACAGGGATTATACTGTGCCTGCAGGAATTGCATGGGATACTTTGCAGACAGTTCTCAACATACTTTCATAATGACCTAACACTGTAGTACCGTATAGTGTACTGGTTCGGTACTTTCACTGTGGTGGACAGTATCCTGGGCTTTAGTGCTATCACTGCTTGACATCTTCATAGTGAGCACAACAGACTGTGTAGGGGCCAGTTGTGCACATATGACCATGTTGCAATATGTTCAGATATGGACTACCTACACCAGGCTCGTCCAACATTGCTAGTGTTTTCCACAACATGGGTGGACATTGGCAAACACTAGCGATGTTCCGTAGGCCATTTCTGATGGTAGTCACAGGGTGTGTTTGTCCTTCGACACACATTGTAACTGGAGTTTGCCATTACATATGCCATGGTTGGTATACTGTGCCTCTGTCTACCTTTGACATAACAGTGATACCCAGGGTAGCCTACCATCTCCCATACACTCATCAGGATGCCTCTTGAGGGGTGTCGATATGTGGCACTCTGGCTGACCTGTACCAGGAGTTTACTGAAGTGTGGAGGTGCCTTCTGTGTTATGGATCATTCTGTACAGCTTGTCCTATGTATGTCAGTGCTGGGGTTCAGGTCTCCCATGTGCATAGCTCACTGCCATTCAGATTGTACAAGGTGCAACATGTTCATTCATTCCAGGTTGGACATGGCTTCATACATCAGGCACAGCTTTCCTGTAGCTGGGAAGGATGGCGGTGTGTGGGGCTGCAGTTTGTTTACTCAGGCAACACATGGCATCTGTTCATGCTCTTTGCTACCCCTGGTGGGGTACTGTTGTGGACTTTACAGTTGATGGAGGTGTCTGCTGTGGTATATCCCACAGAGGCTATTGTAGTCAGTGGTGATGCTGATGGAGGATGGCTGCAGAGCCAGAGTGAGTTCCCCTTATCTACATCTGCCAGCCTTCATGTTTGGGTGGGTAATGTTTCTGCGAACACTACAGACACATGCTTGTCCAGTGCAGGATATTTATCACCTTTTGTACCCAGGTCTCACATTACATGTTAGGTACCTCATGGGTTAACACCTGTGTGGTAATTTGTGGGCACTTACTGTATATCCACGGTGGTTGTCTATACACAGTTCTGCGATTAGCTTGCTGACATGGCTATGGCTACAGTTGTCTGTTTGTAGGTGGCCCTTTTGTGGGTTGCTTGTGTCAGCTGGGGGTCGGATATGGTGGGCTGTTTGTACTCCTCTGCATACATGCTCAGTCACAGTCCTTCCATGTTGGCCTATACCTATGGGACATGTATACAGAACGGGGGTGGGCCAAGACCAGGCCTTGTGGGATGCCACTCATATCCGCTTTGTAGTCTGACATGGATGCGGCATGTCTGACCATGTCAGTTCTGTCCTTGGTCTGCTTTGCAACCCCTCTACTGACATAGGGGTGTATATTTAAGCTGGTGAACTTATCCATACTGAACACATACGGTATTGTCTAGAAGCATGAGCACGGTCCAGCTACGCTGTGTGGACCACATAGCCCTCATCAATGACCTTAATGACTGCTTCAAATGGGTCAGACATGTTTAGGGGCCAGTTCTGCAGTTACAACAGCCACAGTGTGTAGGGTCCAGTATCAGTAGGTCCACATTAGCCTTCTGTCTGCAGTACATACTGATCCTTTCCATAGCTGTGCAGAACAAGCTTGTCAGGATCCTGGGGTGGTAGTTTGGAGTATCCATTCAGGCAACACCTTTGTTGTGATGGACCACTGTTGTTGTACACTGCTCTTTGGGTACATATCCTGTGGTAAGGCTGACATTGGCCAGTAGTGTGATTTTGCATTCCATTACTCTTGGGGTCCATGTTGGCCTCAGCACAGGACACCATCACATACCTTTGTTGCTGTGTGTTCTGCTTTGCAGATGATGGCTGTTACCTCAGCATCTGCAATGTCAGTGGACCATCTGCTGGGATAGGTATTTTGCACTCGGTGGGGTGTATGCACTGCACCTGACAGGTTGTATGTTAGCAATATGTGTGTGTGTTTGGTATGTTGTTTGTAATATCTGTGTGATTCGGAGCATATCTGTGGATGCCCAACATGGTTCCTACCATCAGTTGGGTATGCCTTGTGATTATCCATAGTGTCCTGTACGTTTTGTATCTTCATAGGTTCATGGGTTCATAGTAGACTAGACACCCTAGGCCATTAGTAAGCCTAGCTAGAGTGTGTGTGTCTTTCGCCACCCCTTGCTATGTTCAATTATGGCCATTTATGAGGTTCTTCACTGTGCCTCTGTCTGGTCGTGACACAGTGGGGACCCCAGTATACATGTGCGGTCATCCATCCACTTGGCAATATTCCTGTTGAGGGGTGTCAGTGAGGGGCTCTGCCTACCATGGATTGGGATCCTGTTTCTGGGTGTGGGGAGCCTATGGGTTATGAATCTGTCCCTCCAGCACATCTTATTTCATTATGTGTTGAGGTTGACATCTGTGACTCTCACAGCTCCAATGGCTTTGATTTCCTGTGGTGTAGCATGTCCATTACTCCTGTGTTGGACATGGCCTGGTACAACAGACATACAATGCCTCTGTGTAGGCAGTGTGTGACTGCAGTCAGCTGGGGTGTCTACAGCCAGGCAGCATATGACATATATTTCACACCCTTTATCCTGTTGGTGGGGTAACTATGAGGCCTTCCGAACCGCTGCAGGTGTCACGTATGGTACATCCCATATGAATCATTGTACTAGATTATGGGTCTGATAAGGGAACAGTACAGCGGCACAGTGACCTCTGTTGATGTTGATGTGAATCCTTTCAGGATACGGTGTCCAGTATCAACAATCTTCATAGCCACATTGGCATTGTGGCTGTCACATGACAGATTAATGTCGACCTGTGACCCTAGGTCCCTGATGACTCCTTGCATACATAATGGTTTGACACCTATGTGGTACTTTGTGTACCTTGTCTGGTATTTGGTGGGACATTCATACTGTCTAGTGTCTTTGGATGTCTGGGTGGGGTTCTTGTGTGTGAGAGTGTGGTCTGTCACATGCTACAGACTGTACAGCAGTTTTGACTGCAGTTATGTGCACATGGGTGGTGTCCGCTGCTTTGTGCATTGTCAGTTACCTGGCTATATGGGTGTCTGTGCTGCATATGGATACCCTCCTTTGATGTCTTGGTGCAGGTGTTGGGGCCATAACACATGGTATGTGGTATAACCTAGTAGTGCTGGTGTGCTATCACTAGGCCTGCAGCAGGCTTCTGTCACTGGACAGGCATCAATGTTCTCCATAATGGGAAGTGCCTCAGGGGCATGCATATTGCAGTTTACACATCTGGCATTGGTCAGCATTACCCTTATGTTTCCTACCACTTATGTTTTCTAGGGTGGTGGGTAGTCTTTTTGGCCTTGCCTACATACGGCTCTATGGAGGCGGCATAGGCCTCATCCAGTATCCAGATGCACATGGGTAACAGCTGACAGCCATCCCTGTAACAGCAGCATGGCTTGTCATGCTTGACATCTCAAGCAGACACACATTACACCCTCTTGGACTGACAGCTGTAACTGTGCCAGCTGTTAAACATGAGCATTCTGTGTTTGTACTGTGGCATCATTCTTGGTGAGGGTTGGATGCTGCACACAGCCAGTGTCATCCCGCCCTGGGGTACATACTCGGAGGGACCATCCATGTCTCATTTGATGTTGACCAGGGAGGTACATCTCAGGTAATTCACACCAGCATGGACATTGGGTGCATCATATTTCTGCTTTCTTTGGGGTGACCTGCATACTTGTGTTAAGTGGCATTTTGTGGCAACCTACAAGCAGCTTACTCTACCCTTTCCTTTGAAGGATAAGAACTGCAAACGAACCACCATGAAGTAAAATTGTAGAATTTAATGAAAAAACGAGCGCTTTCACGCACACTCAGGTGCGCTTCATCAGGTTATAATTACAACAAAAGCATCACTTGCTTTTATACATTTAAAAAAATTTTCCAATTAAACAATTAGGACAATAATTAAGCAAATTTAATGATATAGTAAATGAGAAAACCTTTCTCAAAGCATACGGTTCATTCAACTGGCCAACCGTATCAGATTTCAAGACTTCAAACTTGTCTTTAGGTCGCAATAAAGGATGTAATCTTGCGACTATATAATCAGTAACTATTAAGACTTCAACATTGTCCATAAACAGTTTAAGAATAAACATAAAAATTAAAAATTAGACGCAATTAAAATCTAACGTTAAAAGGACGATACTGGTTATAACATATAATGTATCTACATATCAGTCCTGAAATATAACCATAATGCGCTAATGGCACTGAAAGTTCATAGACAGATAATATATATCTATTCATAAAAGTAGAGATGTGTGATGTAAAAATATCAATAATAGAACTCACATGCCTACATCTAAAATCTAAACATCATGCAGAAGCTGCAGAGATCATCCTAAAATGCAGAAAAACAAATCCTAACAATTTTCATGATCATATTAATATTAACTAACAACAAATATCAAATACTCACTCATTATTCAAAAAGGATATATGGGTGTTAAATACTAGATCACAATCTATATGTTGCAATGGAGCCTATAGTCTGTCATGGAAATCAAAAGATGTCCAAGTTAAGTAATCATGGCCAAGGAACAAACGAATGAGGCCCAGCCAATATAACGGGTGTATCATAAGAAAGGAACATGTACAGGTATATCATTTGGTCTGATATCATAGACATTAATGGAAGCCACATGGAGTCTCACTAAACAAAGCTGGAAATTATTCAGCAATAGAAGAACATGACAAACTAATGTCATAAGATCAGACTCAAAAAAGGGGAGGAAAAAACCAGGGCCTACAATCAGGACTGCCTGGATAGATAACATGGCCAGGTAATGGACCAAACAAAACAGATAAAGGAAATTTGTATGACCATTTAACCAAGCAAATGGAACAAATAGTGATGATGGCATCAACAAGATCCTGCTAGAGCAGGCCGAATATTGACCATGCTGTTTAGTCCGGGTTTTATGTGCGCTTTGAGTCTAAGTATCCATCTTAATTCGTGCATTTCAATAGTTCCTATGATATCCCCATCCCGTTTATTTAAGTTGATGACTTGCAGTACTAAGAAGTTAAAACTATGTTGGGCACAATCCAAACAATGCATCGCCAGGGCATTGCTGACGTTGCCCTTTTTTATATCATACGTATGATTATACATACGATCCCTCAATCTACGTGATGTCATCCCCACATAGTAGGCATCGCATTGATTACACATTGCCAGGTAGATGACATTCTGGGTATCACAAGTGGCATAAAAAGTAGGTTTAAAGGCCATGTTAATGCCAGGTATATTAAACTTGTGTTAAGTGGCATTTTGTGGCAACCTACAAGCAGCTTACTCTACCCTTTCCTTTGTTCAGTCTGGTGAGTGGGACAGCTGTGTGTCTGCCTATACAGACACCTATTACGACTGTATCAGGCATGTTGTTTATCCTTCGGGCCTGTGACTGTTTGGCACACCAGCTTTGCGTACTATTCGTTGCATGTGCCATGTTTGAAGGTTGTGGTTGCTTATGATCTACTTTGGAGGCTTCTGTTGGTGTGGTGTGTTTGTAACTGAGGCCTCCGGGAATATTTGTCTGTGTTTATGTGTTTGGTTTACAGTTGTGGTAGGTCTATGTGGGACTGGGTTTGTGGTGTATGTGGTTACCTTCTCCTCCTGACTAGTGTTGACAGTACTGAGTTGTTGGGGCTCAACCTCTGGTTTGGATACATGGATGCATCTATCACATATGTTTGTATTTATTGGGGGGTGTTGTGGTTGTCTGTGTACTTGGTACTGGCGTCACATTGCCTCTGGATTCATAGATTATACTTGTTGTGCTGGACTTAGTGGATTGTATGTGTGGACATATGTTGTTGCCATACTACTGGTCAGTGATTACTTCCCTTTTTATGTTTGCTCTATCATGTGGTAACTTCCTCATTCTCTTGCATGGTTTGGTAATGGCTGGAGGCCAGCATGCCAGATGCCTGCGTGTATGGCATTGTGTGTTGTTGTTATTTGTGATTGCATACTCCAAGCATTCCTGGCTGTGTTCATGGAATGCCTGTATAACATGTTCTGTGGTGTGTCCCATATTCTGCACTTGCACAGGGCCTTTTGTGGATTCAACATCGGTTTTGAGGGCTGCAACCTATACTTTACACATGTTTTTCACTGTGGTATTCTGGCCAGGGACTGGGGTCAGGGTGTGTATATCCAGTGTGATTACTCTATGGTCTGGTCTTACCAGTGAGGGGTACACTTCTCATCTTGCCATCCAGTACATATGTTGCTGATTATCACTTCCAGTATGCTTACCCCTCTTGTGGGAGTAGTACATTGTTCCTGGGCATTTTGGTTTATGGAATCTGGGTAATTTTCTCCTACTGTGTTGGTGCTAGTACAATGCTACCAGTGTATGTCTGGGTATTTTCAGTCAAGCAATATAATGTGGTTTGGGGGGCTTGATATATTCATGTATTCCGACATAGGCCAGGTGCTGTTCCTGGTATTAGGACAGTGGTCTGCAGCAGGCTATATACTGCGAGGCAGTTTTAGCCATTGGTATTTGACCATGGATATTCCATGCTGCTTCTTGTTGTGGTTCCAACATGGGGGTGTGGTTATCCTTGCCATTTCTTGCTAGTCACCCTCCTTTTGTAGCTTGTTCCATGTTTTGTGGCTGTATAGCGCAGTATGAGGTGTGACCTGGTAGTGTTAGGGTGCTGATGTGAGCCTTGCCCAGTTCTCTATTACAGGACTGGTATCTACATTCTCCTTACTGTGTGCGTTTACACTGCACACATCTTGCTGTTTATACATCTGTCATGGGGTAGTATTACATCTAGGTTCCTATCCCTTGTAGAACCTATGAAGTTGGGTTTGTGTTTTGAGACTTACCTATTCAGGGCATGCTGTGGGTACTGACAGCCTTTGCCAGTATCCATGGGGCATGGCATGATAGGTGCACGCCACCCCTAGCAGGTGGTGCATCATGTCAAACTCCGCATATCTTCCCAGCCTGTAACACATTGGCTTCCCTTTAACTGACTGCATTACTTCAGCCAATTATTGTACTTGATCTTCTTGTCTTCATAGTGTGGCATCATGCTTGGTGAGGGTGAGATGTTAGGCAGGGTCTTCATGTTTGCATATACTAGATGGTGTTACATTGCTTAACACATGGCAATCATGCCTCAGGTGGTGCTGCAGGGCTGCCTCTGTCGGATGCACATACTACACTCCCTGTACATGTTTGAGAGCAGGTTGTGTCATGTTAGGCATCCCTGTTACTATATGAGTGAGTCAGAGAGGGTTATCATTCCCAGGGTTCCTACTGAGCCAGTGTATGTGCTATGCGTTGCCTCTTTGCCAAGGCCAGGGCATACTGGGCACGCCTCCTTCTGCCTACTGGGGCAGGCTCAGGTTGTTCCTCCTCCGAGTCACGCTCTGCCTGTGATGGCCTTGGCAATGGTGGGGGACTGTTTGGCCCGGCCCTATGCTGGTCCTGCTGCAGCTGTTTTCGCAAGATCATATTATGTAGCATAGCACATACCATGACAATTTGGGTACATGTAGTTGGTGTGTACTGCAAGGCTCCACCAGATGTGTCCAGACACCTGAACCGTGACTTGAGCAGCCCAAACACACGCTCTATTACATTACGTGTTTGTGCGTGTGCCTCATTATGGCGTTCCTGTTCAGGTGTGTGTGCGTTTCTGATGGGTGTCATCAGCCACGGCTCCAGTGCATAACCTGCATCCCCCACTAGGTGTCTGTGTGGGATGTCCCCACTGGCAAATGTCTGGTACAGCTGCGTCAAATGCCAGATGTGGGAATCGTGATAACTCCCGGGGCAGCCAGCACACACATTCATTATTATGCCCTGGGCATCACACATGACCTGGTAGTTGATGGAGGGGAAGCCCTTGCGGTTAATGTAGGCCCTACCCTGCTCACCGGCTGGTGCTTTGATGCGTATGTGCGTGCAGTCTATTGCACCCAGTACCTCAGGGTATTACGCATATTGCTGGCCAATACCTCATGGGCATTGGGGAAATATACATGATCACTGACATGTGCTGACATGGCATCCAGGAACTGGTGTAGTACCCTGGAGGCTGATGCCTGTGATATCCCCATCATATCGCCAGTTGGTCTCTGGAAGGTACCTGTTGCTAGTATTCTTAGGCCAACACATACCTTGGTTTCCACTGGGATGGGTTCCCCTCTGTTGGTTCTGTGTGTGAGGCATGGCCTGCACAGCTCAACAATTTCCTGCAGGAGCTCTCTGTCCACTCTATAGCGCTCTACTATCTCCAGCTCATGTAACCCATGGTAGGTGACCCTGGGCCTGTACACTCTTCTCCGTCTCCTCACTGTGGTTTGTCTGGCACCATCTGCATTGACACCACCCTCAGCAAGTCGCCTATGTCTCATTATGACAGCTATGGCAGCCCCTAACATTTCTGCTCTGAGTGAAGCTTTTTCAGTTTTCACTTCTATTAGCTTACTCCTGTCTTGCAGTGTCTCTTAATGGAAACATCCTGCACTACTGTTTGCAGAGTTTTAAGTGCTGGGCTGGGCTAATATTCTGCCTGTGTAATTGCCTGCTTCTAATTATTTTCACCTGCTAGCTTCAGCAGTTATCCCTGCTAGCTTCCTATTAATTCTGTTGCTTCCTTTTTCCTCTCTGTTTCCTTAGGGGGAAGCAACGTGCATACTATCTGGAACACGCTCACAGTGGCTTACACGCGCGCACACGTGCTTACACGGTTCAGAATCTACTTATTCGGGTTTACACTCGCGTACACCCGCGCAAACACTGTTACACATCTGCCAACAGCCTCCAACATACTCAGACTGCCTTACACGCGCGTACACCCGCGCAAACACTGTTACACGTCTGCCAACAGCCTCCAACATACTCAGACTGACTTACACGTGCGCACACCCGTGCAAACAGTGTTAAACATCTCCCAACATGCTCCCACATGCTCACACTGCCTTACACGTGCGCACCCTGTCCTACTCGCGCTTCCTGGTGCACACACGTGCACATGCACGGCCAGCAAGAAACTTTGGTGTAGGTAACAGTGTACACCTTCCATTTCTTGACTTTCCATGACTTATCTAGTGGCACACCTCTTTCCATGATTTATGCCTGTCATCTGTCATGTTACACTGGCCTCCAATGAACTGTATTTCTTTCTACCATTCCCCCCTGTGATGTCACCTATCTCCTACTCTATTCCTCCCCCTTTTGTATCTCTTACACTACTTAGACTGTGCTCATTTGGTATGTGACTGTGAGATTCAGTATCCGAACCCTCATTTACATGAGATTGCCTACTAATGCTTAGTTACATGTCTTAGACTCAGCTTCCCCCCTTAGCAACCACTACACAGTGGCCATGTTGGTTTTGGTCTGCTGGTCCCTGCATTGTCATTCCATGTATTGCATGAAACCCACATTTGTGGGTTTATAACCTTCTTTTATGAGTTTATACAGCGCAGCCCTTTGCTGGGCTGCGCTGGGTTTAAAAAATTATATTTTTAATATTTTGCATCGGTTTTCTTGCCAATGGCCACATATTTGGCCATTGGCATGCTGCCTGAGTCATATGCAACCTTTATTTGGAGCTGACATCGCTCCGTTGTGGAATTTGCAGAAATGTACTCAGTTGTCAGCTCAGTACATTTCTGCAGCTAAAACGTCTCCTACACGGACTGGTTTCTGCTTCGTGGATCGCTAATATACCTCATTTGCATACCTTTCAGATGCAAGTGAGGTATTTAGCATGTCCACGCCCAGTCCGTGTAAGAGACGTTTTAGCTGGTCTCTTACACGGAGCTTAGGGCTGTTCCTGGATCGCGAGGCTTGCATGGAGTGTTGCACGTCTCTTACACTCCGTGCAAGCCTTTGTGAATCCTGCCCATAGATTTAAGATCAGATGGCTGGGTTAATGCTCTCCATTACACATAATTCTGAGTATGCTAAACCATGGAGTAGATTACAAAAAACATTTGGAATTTATGTTCAGTCATTTGTTCCTGAATAAAAAGTCTTCAGTCTTTGACAAATCAGTCATCATCAGAACAAAGACTGGATAATGTCAGACACTTACACAGTTGTGATATCACAGTGTCTTTACTTTATGACAATCCTCTCTGTATTTACTGGACAGATTTCACCATATAACAGTGTATGGGCAGGTCCATGAGAAAGCACTTGTTCATGCATAAGTAGTTGCTTTGACACGCAAGACAGAAGGCTGTAGGTCTCTCACAACCTGTCCACATGTACATGCATCTCATTTAAAATAGAACACACATCTCCTTGGGATTTACTGTACTGTTCCACGGATTACCTTTATCTTTAAAATAAGTGTATACATATAGGTTAGTACACTGAACTCGTCTTTTCTGTTCATCTGAAGTGCATATTGGCTCTAACTACATCAATAAAAATTATCCTTCAAAGCGTAAAGTTATGATGCAGTGAACTGAGGTCAGGAGTGATGTGACAGTGTTAGGGTACTGTTGAAGTTAATAAATATGTGGTACTTTTGTAGTTAATAAGTACAGGGTACTGTTGTAGTTAGTAAATATGCAGTACTGTTGTAGTTAATAAATATTAAGGATTGAGCCATAACATCTCATTTTATACTCTAAGAACACTAGGAAATATACTGTCCCCCAACTGATGTATTTATTCAACTTTTTCAACACAGACAAATATAGATATCTGTATGGATGTGCATACAATGGCAAGTACACACACACACACACACACACACACACACACACACACACACACACACACACACACACACACACACACACACACACACACAAACACTCACAAACATACACACACACATGCATGCGTGCAAGCGCAGACACACACGCACACACACACACACACACACACACACACCTACACACACACACACCTACACCTACACTCACAAACACACACACACACACACACACACACACACACACACACACACACACACACACACACACACACACACACACACACACACTTGTAAATAGAAAATACAGGTGTCAAAGTGATTTTTACAACTTCTGCTTTGAGGTACAGTGTGATTCCTTTTTTTTTTTGCTTAAAAACAGTTGGTATTTATGTTGGTAAAGCTATACAGTTGTTGTATATGTTAATGTTATCTTATGAATGATTTCTAATTTTAGTGTCTTCTTGTTAATTAAAAAAATAGAGCCTGTGATGTCAGTTCAATACCATGGATCGGTTCAGCTGCCTGCTCTAAGACATGTGATTAGTAATTGTCATAAATTCATTTTTTCTTAATTACTATACCTCCTCTTTCAGATATATACTCAGTACATGCTGCTGCAGTAATTTCTGATTCACCTAGCCAGAGGAGCCAATAATATCTGATTCACCTAGCCAGAGGTGCTTCATGACTAGACTTAGGTCGTGCATTTAATTGCTTGCCCTAAAGCTGCCCACTTCTATTTCCACATCTATAATGTTCCCATGCTGTGGCGGGGTTAATAATAACTTCACATTTTGCTGAACTAGTTTTATCTGGGTAATGGTACCTTCTCTCTAAGCTGAATCAATAAAATTAATGATGTACCTTAACACAGTTATTGTGCTACAAAGGTCATTGTTGCTGTCTGCAGAACAGCATCCCTGTATGGTACTATAACTGAAACAGCTACTGTGCATGTTTACTTACTCTAAGCCACTAGATTATAAAAAAGAAGAACAATTTGTCTGTTTTGCTGAAGCAGCTGAACCTAATCTGTGTGTGCCTCACTTGCTGAAATGATCATCAGTGATTCTTGAGAATAAGAAATTGTTTTATCTTTGGTCCTAGAGGTTCATTCTTGTACTTGATGTTTCTAATCTCATGGGCCTCAGTTTCAAACTTACTCCTGGGTTCTGGAAGGCATGATGGAGCTTTAGAACTGCAACTTGTATTGGCTTACTTGTAGTCTGATAAGATTAGGGTTGTCAAGTGGGTTTTCTTCAGATGTTCTTCATGTTTCACTGTTGCAGTCATTACATTTGGGTAATCTGCTGGCAGGTTGCCCTCATTTGGCCTGATTAACAAAGTCTTGGGTCCTGCGTCGGTTGCTGTCCCTTCTTCCATGACGTCGGGTCATCAGGGGTATAAAACATGCAGCCGACATCATTACATCAGTCTTTCGTGCCGCACGGTGCCTGAAGCAGTAGCAGTTCGCAAGTGCCGGTCGGCCGACTCCTGAAATTTTCATTTTCGAGTTTCAGAACCGAAGTCTTCAACTAAAAAGCTAAGTACCCCATTGGGGAAACTTTATCTTGCTCCTTACCAATGTCAGTAAAAGTTAATAATTGCATTATTTGTGGGAAGCAAATACCTCATAAGGATTTTCATTTGTACTGTATTCCTTGCCTAGGCCCTGACCACAACATACCTTGCTGTTGGTTTTGTGCTAAATTTAATCAACGCACTATTAAACATCGGTATATTTTTGCTTCTAAATATTTTGGCTCACACTTTAATTATCCAGAAATGTCATCGGTTAGCAATCTGACTACCGGAATACCTAAAAAATGCAAAGAAAAAGACAGAGACAGGCCATCGAGGTCCAAAACTGACAATGACGCTTCTCCTAAGCCAGTCGCCAGTTTGCCAGTACTCAGTGAGGCACTTTCGCAGTCCCTGATACCCGCTACTTCTGATTCACAGGCCTCTACTGAGACCCATTCGGAGTCTGGTATGCCGCAAGATACTTCAGTTATGGAACCCGCAGATGTCTCTAGCTTAGATGAGTCCGGAGCCATTGTGCAGGCACTGGCTTCTGAGGGTGTTTTCAGGCCTACAGATTTGTATATTAGACCGACGCCATCTTCAAAACTAAGGCCAAAATCTAAATCTATGTCTAAAAAACCCATGCCTGGGCCACATGTGCTGGCCCCTATGCCTAAAAAAAAAAATAATCAAAATGGCTGAATATTTAATTACTCTGATCAGGGGTAGCCAACCCCCCCCCCCCCCTTCTAAGAGGCCAAGGCAAGACATTGATTATGAATCTTCTGAACAGGATTCTATTTCTTCTGACTCTTCTAATGAACAGGATTTGTCTATACCTACTTATGAGGACTCTGATGCAGAAGATTCCATTCCATCTGCTTCTCCCCCTGAGGATTTTTCTTTTGGGGAAACTTTACGTACCTTAAGGGAACATTTCCACTGGGAAAGTCAGGACTTCTCTGAATCTAAAAAGAGACTTAGGGATTTTCTTCTTCTTTCTCAGCACAGGCCTTTGGCTGTACCTCCGGTTCTAGACATTGTTGATGATGTTTTTTCAGAATCTAGTATGGCTCCTGAATCTCTCCCTCTGGCTCCTTGTAAGCCAGACAGATACTACAGGGTTCCTGACTCCCACAAATTCCTTTTCAAAAATCCTACTGCAGATCCTGAAACCATTTCTGAGGGTCCCGAGGGCATTAAGGCCCCAACTGCTAAAAATCCTACCCCTTCTGATAGAGATTCCAGGGCGCTGGATAGATGGGGTAAGAAGGTTTACACTTCTGCAACCTTGGCAATCAAGGCCTTTAAACTGTCAGTTTCATATGCTTAAATATCAACAGCATATCATGGGATTGCTTAAACAGAAAATGTTAATTTCTGACTGTGTGGAAAATAAAGATTTGCAGGATTTATTGCATTCAGCTGAACAAGTTGGAAAACATACTTTGTAATGTGGTTTTGATTCTCTGGAGGCCTCTTGCAGGGCTGCTGTAACTGGGTCTGTGCTAAGAAGGCATGCTTGGCTCAAAGAGCAAACTCTACCTGATCATGTTAAAGCAAAATTGTTGGATGCTCCTTTACAACAGGACCGTCTCTTTGGTAATAAGGCTGAAGAAGTTTTAAAAAAGATGGAAGATAAAGTTAAATCTATGCAAACTGTGAAAGATTTCTTACAAGTGCAACCTCCAAGATTTAGTAGGCACTGGTCTACTAAGAATTGGTCCTTTCCAGTTCCTTCGAGAGCCACTCAAGTCAAACCCAGACATTCCAAAGGCTCCAGGTTTCAGTCACAAGGGACTTTTAGAACAAAATAATGGGGTGCTTCCTCTTCCAAATCTGGAAACAACAAGGCAGCTCCCTATGGTAAACAGTCTCAATGACTTCCATTTACAATTACCAAGCACTTACCTTTTAGCCGCCCCTTTGGGGGGAAAACTGGCACTTCATGCAAGGAATTGGCAACTTACAGCCCAGGACAAATGGGTTTTAAATATAGTATCCCAGGGATACAGATTTCATTTCCACACGTTACAAATCCCAAACAGATGGCCAGACCTGCCCCCAAATCAGTGGGCAGAGGCCCAGAAACAAGTACAGTCCCTCATGAACATGGGGGCTATTCAACCAGTACCAGAGGAGGAAAAAGGACAAGGTTTCTATTCAAGACTTTTCCTGGTACCCAGAAAAGACAAATCATGGCGTCCAATTCTGGATTTATCTACTCTAAACACATTTCTGGACATTCCAAAATTCAAGATGCTGACTCTTCAACAATTGCTTCCTATGCTAGGCAAAGATGCCTGGTTGGTAACTCTAGACTTAAAAGAGTCTTACCTGCATATTCCAATCAGGGAAACTTGCAGAAGATGCCTCCGCTTCAAAGCAGGCTACTTGCATGACCAGTTCTCTGCACTGCCCTTTGGCTTATCTACTGTGCCCAGGGTCTTCACAAAGTGCCTGACTCCAGTAATTGCTTTCTGCAGGCAAAGAAATATTCAAATATATCCATACCTGGACGATTGTCTAATTCAGGCAGAAAACAGGGACATTCTTCTAAAACATCTGGTGTTTGTAAAAAGGATTCTAGCTTGTCTAGGGTACACCATAAACAAAAAGAAATCACAACTGGTACCCTCTCAAAAAATTAGACTACTGGGTGCAAGCTTGAATACAACTGACCAGATGGCTTACCTTATGCCAGAAAAGCAAATTCATTTGGTAACTTACTTCATACAGGTGGCCACAAAAACTCAGCTATCTGCAAGACAAATTCAGCAAGCCTTGGGGTTCATGGCCTCCTGCATCCTTCTAATTCCATATGCAAGATTGCGTATGAGGAAACTTCAGTGGTACTTAAAAAGTTTATGGAGTCAGCATTGTCACAGCCTGGAAACAATGATTCCTATCATACCTTGCCTGCAACTAGAGTTCCTATGGTGGGCAGAGGCCTGCCACCAAAACAAGGGACTGCCATTCACTCCACCCCCTGCCGCCCAAACCCTAACTACAGATGCATCAGACTATGCTTGGGGGGCTCATCTGGCAGGGAAGTGCATTCATGGCAAATGGAGCCCAAATCAAATGCACCTTCATATCAATCAAAAAGAAATGCTAGCTGTACAGAATGCACTGACAGCCTTCAAGGACTACCTTCATCCAGGACAATTAATGATAAAGACAGACAACACCACAGTTATGTGGTACATAAATAAGCAGGGGAGTACACACTCCTACCCCCTTTGCAGACTAGCCATGGCATTGTAGAACACGGCCTTGACCTATCAAATGTACCTACAAGCTCAATTCCTGCCAGGAAAGCTGAATACTCTGGCAGACGAACTAAGCAGAAATCTCATGGACCCACACGAATGGAAACTGGAACCACAGATATTCAACATGTTGACATGCAAACGGAGGAGTCCAGACATAGATATTTTTGCCTCACTCCAGAACTATCAGTTGGACCAATTCTGCACAAGAACTCATCAAAAGCTTGGAAAGTGGATGCTCCATCATTCAGCTGGAAAAACCTAACAGTCTATGCTTTTCCCCCTCTGCCTCTGCTCTCCAAAATTCTACTAAAAGTCAAACAGGACAAGCCAAAAATGGTTTTAATTGCTCCAGACTGGCCTCGTCAACACTGGTACCCACTCCTGCGCAATGTGTCACATCTTCCACCGTGGCACCTGCCTCAGACACCTTACTTACTGTCTCAGCAGAACAACCAAATTCTGCACACTCAGCTCCAAACTTTGAATCTTGCAGCATGGCTAATCACCTAAATTCACCCTTAGCATCCCACAGCAAACCTGTGATGGATGTCATTTTGGAGGCAAGAAGGCCTAGTACCAGAAAATCTTATGCCGACAAATGGAAAAGATTCTGTGCCTAGAATCAGTGACAAGTGATAAGCACAGCACTGCCCAATATTCCTCAGATTTTACAATACTTAACTGAGATGCTTCACAAGGGCCTGTCTTTTTCTTCCATAAAAATCCATGCCTCAGCCATTTCAGCTCATTACAACACAGGACCTCCCCTCTTCTCTCATCCTCTGCTAAAGCAGTATCTCAGGGGGGCCAAAAACTTAAGACTACCCAGGAGAGTTCCAACCCCTGTCTGGGACCTCAATTTTGTATTGGAAAAACTCACTGTCCCTCCTTTCAAGCCAGCTGCTACTGCAGACTTAAAATTTCTCTCCTGGGAAACAGTTTTCCTTTTAGCAGTCACTTCAACTAGAAGGATTTTAGAATTACAGGCTCTTATGGCAGTGGAGCCTTTCATTATTTTTCATGCGGACAGGGTGTCTCTCAGGACCAATCCATCCTTCATGCCTAAGGTGGTATCCAGTATGGCTCTTAATCAGACCATTCATTTGTCAGCTTTCTTTCCCAATCCAGAGAACAAGGGGGAGCATATTCTGCATTCATTGGATGTACACAGACAACTTAGATTTTACTTAAACAGGACAAAATCTCTAAGAAAAACTGAACAACTACTGGTGGCATTTGCTGCAGGGGCAGAGGGAAAGGCTATTTCAAAGCAGATTATTTCCAAATGGATAAGCCATTGTATTCATTTCTGCTATATGCACCATGGTAAAACTATCCCCCAGGGGATCAGATCTCATTCCGCCGGGGCTGCATCTGCTTCTACAGCCTTTCTCAGAGGTGTTCCTACCAGAGACATTCTAGAAGCTTCTACCTGGAGCTCAGTTCATACGTTCACCAAACATTACCATTTACCTTTCTTCTCTAATTCCAGAGCTGGCTTTGCCACTGCTGTCCTGCAGGGCCTTATATCTGGTCCTAATGCTGTATAAATCCATCTGCCCAACCATAGCTTTGGGAATCTACCCAAATGTAATGACTGCAACAGTGAAACACGAAGAACATAGTACAATTGTGTACACTTACCATAAATGTAGATGTTCGAGTGTATTCACTGTTGCAGTCCTGGTTACCCTCCCTCCAACCCCCTGTTTTTCTCTTACTATGCCTCTACTTTCCTTTACTATGTTTAAAAGCCTTTTTGGTGTATTTGCTTTTGTTTGGAGGTATATATTTTTATGTTTTTAATTACTTAAATATTTGGCTCCCATTTGGGGGGCACCTGACATCTGGGGCAAGAAAAACTGATGCAATGGTGTTGGCTGCATGTTTTATACCCCTGATGACCTGACGTCATGGAAGAAGGGACAGCAACTGACACAGGACCCAAGACTTTGTTAATCAGGCCGACTGAGGGCAACCTGCCAGCAAATTACCCAAATGTAATGACTGCAACAGTGAATACACTTGAACATCTACATTTTATGGTAAGTGTACACAGCTGTACTTTTGTTTTAACTGTGGTTTGTCAAAACAGCAAGCTTTTATAATATGAGTGCTGCCCAGTGAAGTGGGATTGTTCACTTTTCCTGTCTGTTGTGCAACCATGGAGTTTGTACATTTAAAAAATTAAAGGTATGTGAGGTCCAAACTTCTAACTTGGATGCAGGGGGAGCTTGATCTTTCATTTTTTTTTATATTCTTAGGCATCTTTGAGTTACACTTCCTTATACAGGAAAATTGACAAATTGTATCTCATTTTTGGGTAAAAGGAATGAATGAAGGAAGGAAACCTTGGCATTATCAGAGGGTGGCATAAATCCTTTTATTGATAGTTAGAAAATTCCTTTTTAGAAAAAAAATAACCACTAAGTGATTTGCAGTAGACTTAATTGCTTAGAGTAAAAGTAACATTATTATTGACACCAAGTTGCATGTTCATAGTACTCTGTTTAAAGCTGTAGGTTCTGTAGACGATTAACGTGAACATCTAAGTAAGTTTCCCTAAGCATGAGACACAACTCCTTGTGCAGTGTTTTCACTGCTCTTATGAGAAACGTAGCTGAATATTTGATGAATGGCCAGATAGTCACTGACTGGGTGCATTCTCAATGTCAGACACACTTCATTTAAAACTTGAAATAATAACTCTTGGTGGTAAGGTAGCACAAACAATCTTATTGACTTGTTTTATTATGTCATTTTGTTGATCACATAGTTTACACTGGGCCTGAAAACAATTTGTAAGAGGAGAATGAAGGTAAGTGGTAAGGTAGCACAAAAAATCATATGAACTTGTTTTATTGCATTTTGTTGATCACATAGCTTGCACTGGCCTTGAAAACAATTTGTAACAGGAGAGGGGGGAAATATTTATACACATTAGTGGAAGTTTGGGAGTGGAGATGTACTGGGGACAGGTATGCAGAGTCTTCCAGTGTTCTAAAATGAAGGAGACAGCTGCAGAGAGCAGCTCACGAATGGTAATTTATGAAGTTCACTAGTGCATCAGAGTAGTTTCATTTTGTTAGGTAGGAAAGTTGGCACCATTCTGAATGTGATTAGTAATGTCTTCCATAATGTAGCGAAAGAAGAATGCAACATTGCAGCAGTTCTCATGGAGTTTGCTCAGATGAAGACACCTGGTGAGTGGTGGGTGTATGAGTCTGCATGGCTAGATATAAGGCTGAAAGTGTTGTTTTGTGGGGACATTTAGTCATGTTCCTGTATTCTGCTAGAAAAATAATTATGATTTTACAGCATTAGAGAACAACTGGTATTGATAAGCAAAAAAGTAAGGCAACCGTGTAATCTTTGATGACCCTACCTAGAAATGTGTTTATTTAACCAAGTAAGTATATTCTACACAAGTGTTTTTTTTCAGGGACAACATGGGAACGCTCTGTGGCTCAGTGCATTGCTCATAGTCACTCAGTCTTCTGTGAATTTTATTTGTTTATTCAGCGGTTAGAGTTGCTGCCTCACAGCAAGAGGTTCTCTGTTTCGATTCTCAGCTGGGGTGCCTTCTGTGCGGAGTCTGCATGTCCTCCCTGTGGTCGCGTGGGTTTCCTCCGGGTGCTCCAGTTTCCTCCCACATCCCAAAGACATGCTGTAGATGGATTGGATACTCTAAATTGGCCCTAGACGTGAGTGTGTGTGTGTGTGTGTGTGCCTTCTGTGGAAGGTTGGGCGCCAGGCTGGCAACTCGACACCGTAAAACTCCACTGCCAATCATGAGCGGACAGGTGATCTGCTGTGGTGACCCCTAACCGGGAAAAGCCGAAAGAAGAAGAAGAAGACCAGGGTAGGACACTGATACAAATGGAGTTTTTTTTTTTTCAGACCAAACCTGAGGCATACAGTGATTTTACACAGTAAATGTAGAGTTAAAAACAAAAAGCTGTTTAAAATGATTGCATATAAATATATATGTGTATATATATATATATATATATATAATAAAAATGATGGCTGAATATAAACAGTATGTTCCTACCATAAGATATAATGCTGAATATGCTCTGTGTATACTGATGTATATACAGTATTGAGTTGGATGGGAGGACAGAAGAGTAAAGAGTAATTGGTTAAGATGGGAGAGATCTTGGAGTAAAAAAGATAAAAGGGTAGTTAGAGGTGGTAAGATGCAGAGGAGTAGCTGGCTCAACCAGGACAGCTATGACAGAATGTTTATGACAGTCTGAAGTACATGTCCCCTCCCAGACACAGCCCTTCATTAAGAGCTCTGAATAGACTCTCCCAGACACATGGCCCCTCCATGACACATGCTCCTTCCCTGCCACAGCTCTTCAATGGAACAGAGAAAAAAAAAAAAAAAAAAAAAAGGCATGTCTGACAGACTGCTCATGGTAGTCTGGAGCAAACACCCCCCCCCCCCCCAGCGCTTGATGGGAAGACTGCAAAAAAAGTTTGCAAATTGGTTTTTGTACCAGCTAAATTGGCCCTAGATGTGAGTGTGTGCATGTGTGTGCCTTCTGTGGAAGGTTGGGCACCGGGCTGGCAACTCGACACCGTAAAACTCCACTGCCAATCATGAGTGGACAGGTTATCCGCTATGGCGACCCCTAACCAAGAAAATCCGAAAGAAGAAGAGGAAGAAGTCAGAAATGCTAGTACAAAAATAAGAATTCAGGAGCATCACTTCAGGATTCCACCCTCTAATACCTTGTGCCCGTTCAGCCAACCCTTGCTATGTTGTTGGTAAGATGAACGAGATGACTGGGGGTTTGGTATCAACAGTAGCGGCATGATAGCAACTTGGTTTGTGTGGAGTAAATTAATGTAATGATTCTGTTTGGGATTTTTACAGTGCATTTGCAGATGGCATCCCTTTGGGATGTATCTCATTTAAGACATCAAACAAATAGAAAGACCTCAAAGGTTCCTAACAATGAGTAACCATGAGAGTCTGGAAAGGCCTATGTCTTCATTCATTGTTTTTACAGACTTTTAAGGGGAGATTCCTGTCTCACTTACCTCACCATTGCAATCCCAGTTTTCCAGGACCTCATGTATCTCTACAAGTCCATTATCTCTCCCAGTATTAGAACAAGAGACCTAAATCTTCACCAGCAGATGAGTTTGTATCCCAATGCTTCTCAAAGTTGTGGAATAAACTTCCACTGCATGTTAAGCAGATCTGCTCACTGTCTTCCTTTAAACATAACCTTGATGACTGGATGGATCTCCACAAATCTACTCCCATATTGACTGGTATGGCCCTCCTGGAGAAAGGAAGCACAGCCTTATGAAAGGCACTGGTAAGACATAAATGGTCATAAGACTCAGGGACCTTGATATGTCAGTTAATCTGTGAATCTACAAGATGAACAAGGTTGCTAAATTGTGGGGAATATGTACAGTTTCACGTATGAAAATATTTATTTGATGATTGCAACTTAATAAGAAGTGACTCTTGTTTAGCAGGGGTAAATTTTGTATCTAAACCTTCAGAGACCGGCTTGTTTGGGGATCAATGGAAAATGTTGAGGAGAGGCATTTTGTACAAAAATGAAAAAGAAAAGAAAAAAATAGGTTTACACTTGGTAAGTCATTTAGTTCAGTTTTATTATTCTTAGTTACATTACGTTGTAGTAAATTTCATAAGTAAATATAACTTTTTAGTAGGAAATATCAGTTAACTAAAAGGAATAGTGTAAATATTTTACAAATAATAATAAGTAAATGGATACATCTTGAGTAATATACAAGTTGTTCAGAAAGTTGAAAATGTAGGAAGTAATGCAAAGTGACATGGAAAAAGAAACAAAGGAATGGCACAAGGATATTGTCAATAATTTCTGTATTTTTATCTGGTAGAGTATTTTAGATAAGAAAGCAAGGTAAGCTATATTATGCAGAAGAACTGTAACGAAAGTATATGGGATTTTGTTTGGCAGATAAGGAAATTGGATATAGGATACAGAAATAAGAAACATTGTGTTTGTTTGTTGCTAGTGTGTAACAGTACAGAGATAGTGGAGCATTTTTAAGTGCAGTTTTGGGTTAACAGTAATAAAGTTGGAAAGGGTTACCATATTTTTGATAGCTTACCTTTCATGCATTATTCTAACTGTAGCAGAACTGTGTCAGTTTAAAACATGTTCAAATACTTGTTTAAAAGATAAAAAATGAGTCTGGATTGTATATACTTTTTGGTATAATGTAATATTTGAAAGTTAATGTGTAAAATGTTATATAGCTGCATTTGCCATTGTGTAAATGTATTATAGTTTAAAATGAAGGTAATACTTTTTCTGCAAGTATGTGCAATGCTGCAAAGCCTGTTATTTGAAGATTTTAGGTACATTGCATGATGATGATGAGGAGGAGGATGCTTTCTTTGGACAGTGGCTTGTTGAGACTTCCCTCTCCTCTGAAGTTTTTAACTGTGGAAACATGAAGTCCATATTCTAACATTCAGACTGAGTTACATGAAATCCAGTTTGTTGTCTTATAAGTGGAGACAGACTGGTAATACAAGTCAATAACTTAAGGGAGTTACTGCAATCCACCTACTAGAGCATACCCTTGCAGACACAGCTGCTCTCTGTAAGGATCCCAAAGCTTCTTTCTTGAATATAAAAGCAGATATTGTAAGTATCTTTTATCCAGTTGCATGTAGCTATTAGTTTCAAGATTTTCCTAAACATTATAGGCCTAGATTTGTAAAGGTTACCACTTGTGAAACCTTTTTGAGTGAATAGGCAGCACAAGCATTGTGGTAGGGCTTTTCTTGAGTGAGGCTCCAGGAGTTCGGCATTCAGAAATGTGTAGTTATTATTTTATTCTGTCATCCTAGTCTGTGGTAGCCAATGTGTTTGCTTGCCTCAGCAATTATCTAATTCTGTGTAGTCATATTGTTTTGGGGGAGGTGTGAAGCACAACTTTCCTCAAAGGGTAGGGCTGTTGGATGCCTATCTTAATGTCCATGCTAATGTCAGTTGCTTATCCTTCCTGACAGCAAAGGTAGTGCTTCGCTTTTTTTTTAAATCCAGCATTCTTTTAAGTGTAACACACTTTTCATAGTTTTCACATTGGTGTTCACACTGTTATTGCCAGAAACCTGAAGACATTGTTTCTTTAGCACTGTACACAATGGAGAAGATGCAAATAACACTAGTACAGCGAGTGATCTGAATCAAGTACAAATGCATCCTCACAAAGATATTTTCCAAGCATGTTGAATCTACTGAGGTAAAATAATGTTGGTAACAGAGCGACACGTATGGAACAACTGGCACTGGCACTGAGAGCATGTATAGTGTCTGAAAAATGTGTCAGAAATACTAAAAAGCCTTAAGAAGATAGAGACTGTATTTGTGCTGGGCATGGGCACTAATATAACAAGTGCAGGAGAACACTGTTATATGTTGAAGGTTTTGTGATGCTACCAGCCCAGCTAGCTGGAATTTTGTAAATACTTCTATGTCATTTGTGAATATTGCTATGATTTATACAGAACTGTATGTTATGTACTGAGCTTCAAGAATGTAACCACAGTGTACCCTACTGGAAAAGAACAGAAATGTATAATCACTGTGTGTGTTTGTGTTGTCTTTTGGCTTTTCCCGGTTAGGGGTCACCACAGCGGAGCTCCGGTCCGCTAATGATTGGCAGTAGATTTTCACGGTGCCGAGTTGCCCGCTCGATGCCCAACCTTCAACCAAGGCACGCCCATTCACGCATGTCTTTCCTGTTCAAATATATGTTTTAATAGTAGAAGCTGGAACTTAAAGAGTTAACTTGCAAAACTTCAAGAAAATACATTGAAATCCATGTGTTTTACGATTCTGTTATCTCTTAGTTTCAGCTCAGCGCAGACACAATGTCTAGAGCTAGAGGTTTTTCTATTGTCTTGAAAGAGAAATAATTACTAGGTTTCAAATGTAAAAGTGTTTAATTGTTTAACAACTTCCAGTTCTGAGCAAACATCTGAGAGATATGCACTTCTCACACAGAAATGATAAAATTCTGTTGGTATCTGTTAGCCTGGGTACTGAAGGCAGATGACAAAGAGTGACATTATCCAAGTTAACCCAGCAGTAATGTTTGAAAGTAATTTAAGAACTCTCTCAGAGAGAGACTGTGCATTTTGTATCCTGTCTTGGACTAGAAACATCCATTCATCATCATCTGCATTTGCCTTGCTAATAGTAAGTAACTAGGGAAAAGTAATTTCTTTTAGATATAGATAGGAATATAGTAAAGATTAGTTTAGATGTTTTCTGTATTTATTTGAGAACGTCCTGCAATGTTGTTTTAAAACATTTCCTGTGATTCTAAACTCTGTAGTTACTGTGTTGATTGAGTAGTGTCTTGTTCTTTTATTATTTATTATTAAATATATTTAAACCTATCTTTGTGGCTGATATTTGTGAGACATATCTAAGCCCTTAGAGTACTTGCATATGCATTTGGTGACACTGTACAGGCCATTCCTAAATAGCCTCGGTTTTGGTCACACTTAACATTTGGATAATAGTAACATTACACAGTAGGATTGGTCTCCATTTGTAATGGCCTTTATGTAGCTGATAAGTAGGGGTTGGTGGCAGTGATAACTACCTTGTAGTCTGGGCAGAAGGAGACATAGCTAGTAAACCTGTGCCAGCCTTCCCCAGGTGTGTGTGTGTGTGTGTGTGTGTGTGTGTGTGTGTGTGTGTGTGTGTGTGTGTGAAAATCAAGTCTCAAAATGTGTGTGTGTCAGCTACTTGGGCAGGGACACGAAGCACTGGTTGGACAGGGAAGGTGCTGGAGATCTTGCCTTGACTCATCAGCTGAGATCCTAACCCTGGAGCTGTACAAGTGGGGAGTCTTATTGGGGATCTGGAGAAAGAGGGAAAAACCAGCCTCAGACTGACTGTGATGTCTGTGTGCTCTTAAGGGAAATTGTACTTTACTGTGTGTGTATATTTGTCATCCTCCCATTGTGTACGTCCCTCACTGTTGCCAGTGGTGAGGATTGAGGCTCGTTGATTACTTCACCAGTGCAGGGGCATCACAGGTTTACTATCATTATGTTGATTCACAAGTAGTCAAGTCCACCTGCGTGATTTCTTACATCTTAAACATTGTAAAACAACGAGTGAGAAGGTCACTGAAAAACCAATCAGTAAAAACAAAATGAAAACTCCAGCAAAGCTAGAACTTCCAATAAGTGACCTCTCAAACCTCTTGTATCAGAGGAGCATGGGATTTATGCAAATGCTCCTTATGAACATCAGGTGTTTCAGCTAATTGACAATTCGGAATGCCCATGACTTGTTTCGTCGTTTTAATGGACAGCTTCAGGCCAATAAAGCCAAACCCCACTAGCTATGAATATGCATATTTTGGCCTTGTTATGACCTCATCAGCACAGCACAAGCAGATAGTTTGACTTGGGCATTAGAAACACAGTGCTGTTATACCCAGCTGATGTCCATTATCATTAAGGTCACTGCAAAAATATCCCAAACAACAAGCTAAAACAATGATTGAGAAGGTCGCTGAAAAATCAATCAGTAAAAACAAAATGAAAACTCCAGCAAAGCTAGAACTTCCAATAAGTGACCTCCCAAACCTCTTGTATCAGAGGAACAGAGGCATTCAGAATTGTCAATTAGCTGAAACACCTGATGTTCATAAGGATCATTTGCTTTTATCCCATGTTCCTCTGATACAAGAGGTTTGGGAGGTAACTTATTGGAAGTTCTAGCTTTGCTGGAGTTTTCATTTTGTTTTTACTGATTGGTTTTTCAGTGACCTTCTCACTCATTGTTTTAGTTTGTTGTTTTGGATATTTTTGCAGTGACCCTAATGATAATGGACATCAGCTAGGTATAACAGCCCTGTGTTTCTAATGCTTAGTCAAACACTCTGCTTGTGCTGTGCCGATGAAGTCATAACAAGGTCGAAATATGCATATCCACAGCTAGTGGGGTTTGGCTTTATTGGCCTGAAATTGTCCATTAAAACAATGAAACAAGTCTTGGGCATTCAGAATTGTCAATTAGCTGAAACACCTGATGTTCATAAGGATCATTTGTATATATCCCATGTTCCTCTGATACAAGAGGTTTGGGAGGTCACTTATTGGAAGTTCTAGCTTTGCTGGAGTTTTCATTTTGTTTTTACATCTTAAATATCGAACACTGACATTCCAGACAGTCATACCTTATCCCTTCTGGACTCATTGTAATGCTTACTACTGGGTTCAGAGCAATAGGGAGTTTCGATGTTTGGTATTTGTGTCATGTATACTGGAATTCAGCAGTCTTACTTTCAGGGAGGTGCATCAACCATATTCCAACACAACTGCCTGTGGATCTACATTATGATGTAAAACTATGCTGTATTATCATTTCATCACGTTAAATTTGTCAAGAAAAACCACCTTAAGCTGTCAGCTCATTTCATACATATGCAAGTAGAGCAAAAAAATTAACAAAAATAATGTTCCTTTTGTTATGTGCAGAAGGTTAAAACCTGTAAAACATAATGGCTTCAGCCCAGTTACTTTGACTAGAATACCTGATGTTCTTCGTGTTTTACTGTTGCAGTCATCACACTTGGGTTATCCTGCCAGGGGTAGCCCTTAGTCGGCCCAAATACCAGAGGCTTAGTATTTCTGCGTCAGTTGCTGTCGCTGCAGGACTGATGTCAGGTCATCAGTAGTATAAAAGCAGGCAGCTGACACCATTACATCAGTCTTTCTTGCTGAGGAGCCCGAAGCAGAAGCAGTTTGCACGAGTGCCGGTCAGCCGCTACCTGAGTTTTCATTTCCAAAATTGAAGTTGAAGTCTTCTAAAGCTAAGTACCCCGTTGGGGATAATTTTTTCTTGCTCTAACCGATGTCAGAAAACGTTAGCAATTGTCTCGCCTGTGGAAAGCAAGTACCACACCAAGATTTCCATTCTTACTTCGTCACCTGTTTAGGCCCAGACCACGACGTCCCTCGCTGCCGCTTTTGTGCTTTGTTCAACAGCTGAACTATTCGTCATATGGCCCTTATTGTAGCTAAATACTTTTGCTTTCAATCTCCATATTCCGAAATGGCTTCAGTAAGCCATCCGACTACCGATCTTCCAAACAAACGTAAGGATAAAGACAGAGACAGACCGAACAGGTCAAAAACTGCCGCCAACGCTTCCATTAAGCTAGTCGCCAGTTCACCAGTACTCAGTGAGGTGCTTTCACAGACCCTGATGCCCGCTTTGATGGCTTCGCAGGCTGCTACCAAGACCCGTTCGGAGTCCAGTATGCCGTGAGACTTTTATCTGACTATGGAACCTGCGGATGTCTCTACCTTGGATGGGTCCAGAGCCACTGTGCAGGCACTGACATCTGAGGAAGTTTTTCGCACATAGACCGATGACTTCTTTCACATCTTCAGTTCTTTCTAAAACTACCAAGTTTCTAAGGCCCAGAGTACAAGCTACGCCTAAAAAAACGATGACCCAAACTCAAGCTCCTACTTCCTTGCCACAATCACAGATGCTTAAAATGGTGGAAGCCCTTATCATGCTGATTAGGGGAAGCCAGCCTTCCCCTGCTAAAAGGAAAAGAGACTTGTCCCCATCAGCTTTATCTGACCAAGAGTCCAATGACTCTGAGTTTTCTGATTATGAAGACATGCCCGTATCTGTTTATGAGGATTCAGATGCAGAGGAATCCATTCCTTTTGCCTCTCCTCCAGAGGATTTTTCTTTTGGTGAAACCCTACATACTTTGAGAGAGCATTTCCATTGGGAATGCCAGGATTATTCTCAGTCCAAAAAGAGACTCAGGGAATTTTTTAGATTTACCACAGCACAGACCCTTAGCTTATCCCTTCTGTTCTGGATGTTGTGGATGATGTATTTATGGAATCCAGCCTAACTCCTGATACTTTACCTCCTGCTCCCAGGAAACCTGACAGGTACTACAGAGTCCCTGACTCACACAAATTTCTTTTCAAGAATCCTACTGCTGACCCAGAAGTCATCTCCCAAGGACCTAAAGGAATAAAAGCAACTATAGCTAAGAATCTCACCCCCTCAGAGAGGGATTCCTGAGTGTTAGGCAGATGGGGTAAACAAGTATACACCTCTGCAACTCTTGCCATTAGAGCATTAAATTCTCAATTCCACTTGCTAAAATACCAGCAACATACTATGGAACATATTAAGCAAAAATAATCTACCTTCCCTGACTGTGCAGAAAATAAATAATTACAGGAGCTTATGTATTCTACAAGCCAAGTCAACAAGCATACCCTGCAGTGTGGGTTTGACGCCCTAGAAGCATCTTGCAGGGCAGCAGTCACAGGTTCTGTACTTAGAAGGCATGCCTGGCTAAGGAACAGACCTTGCCAGACCATGTCAAATCAAATTATTGAATGCACCTCTGAACAAAGACAATCTGTTTGGCACCAAAGCAGAAGAGGTTTTAAAAAGATGGAAGAAAAAACTAAATCTATGCAAGTACAGCTTCCAAGATTCAGTAGGCTTTGCCCTTCAAAACATTCGACTTTTCCAGCCCCATCAAGGCCACTTCAGACTAGACCTAGGGGAAGCAGACCCACCCCTCAGACAACAGTCTCAGGGTATGCAGAGATCTAAGCAATGGAGTACCTCCACTTCTAAAACAGGGAGTGCTAAGCCACCCCCTTATGGAAAGAATTCACAATGACTTCTCAACTCCTCCCCTCACCTCTGCCCAATTGCTCGTGCCCCTAGGAGGAAAACTTGCCTACCATGCAAAAAACTGGGCCTCCATCACCAACAATCAATGGGTCCTCAACATAGTATCCCAGGGGTACACATTTTATTTCCACATGCTGCCAACCCCAAAAGGGTTCCCAGATCTTCCTCCAAACCAATGGGCAGAGGCACAAAACCAAGTTCAGTCCCTGCTCTCCATCAGGGCAATTCACCCTGTTCCTGCAGAACAGATAGGCCTAAGTTTTTATTCCAGACTTTTCCTGGTACCCAGAAAAGAGGGCACCTGCCACCCAATCTTAGATCTATCCATTCTAAACACCATCCTGGTGGTACCAAAATTCAAAATGCTCACCCTACAGCAGTTTCTCCCTTTGCTGTCCAAAGATGCCTGGTTGGCTACCCTAGACCTAAAGGAGGCCTCTCTGCATATCCCAGTCAGGGACTCCTGCAGGAAATATCTATGTTTCAGGTCAGGAGCTATGCCTTATCAGTTCTCTGCACTTCCCTTTAGCTTATCCACTGCTCCCAGAGTTTTCACAAAATGCCTGTCTCCAGCAGTTGCCTTTTGCAGACAAAGAAATTTCCAAATTTACCCCTACTTGGACGACTGCCTGATTCAGGCAGACAGTCAGGAAAAGCTGTTGCAGCACCTGACATTTGTAAAGGACTTTCTAACCTCACTGGGGTACACTATCAATGAAAAGAAATCCAAACTAGTCCCCAGTCAAAAAATTGTATTCCTGGGAGCAAGCTTGGACACAGCATCCCAGATGGCATTCCTTACTCCAGATAAACAAGCCTATCTGACAGGCTACTTCTCTCAAATGGCCACCAGACCCAGTTATCTGCAAGGAAAATCCTGCAAGCTCTAGGGTTCATGGCCTCCTGCAACCTACTAATTCCATATGCCAGACTCCATATGAGGAAACTTCAGTGGTACTTAAAAAGTCTTTAGTGCCAACATTCTCAGGACCTGGAAACTATCATACCTATGATACCTTCTAAGGAAAGAGTTCCTTTAGTGGGCAGCAGCATGCAACCACAACAAGGGACTTCCCTTTACACAACCCCATGCCACCAAGACCCTAACTACAGACACATCAGACTATGCCTGGGGTGCACATCTGGACAGCAGGTGCATTCAGGGACACTGGAGCCCAAATCAAATTCATCTGCACATCAACCAGAAAGAGATGCTAGCCGTTCAGCATGCTCTGACAGCTTTCAGATCCCTACTGTCATTAGGGCCCTTACTAATCAAAACTGACAACACCAGAATGATGTGGTACATCAACAAGCAGGGGGGAACCCACTGTGCAGGCTATCCATGACCCTTTGGAACATGGTCTCAGCCATGCATATCCACCTGCAAGCCCAAGTCCTGCCAGGCAACCCAAAACTATCTGGCAGACAACTTAAGCAGAAATCACCTAGACCCAAATGAGTGGCAATTAAACCACAACACCTTCAGCCTTGTGACCCAGAAATGGGGTACCCCAAAGGTGGACCTATTTGCCTCCCCCTACAACCACCAGCTCAGCATATTCTGCACCAGGGAACCTCACAGCAAAGCCTGGAAAGTGGATGCTCTGTCCTTCCACTGGGAAAACCTCTCAATCTCTGCATCCCCCCTTCCTGTTCTTACCAGATTACTACTCAAAATAAGGGAGGAGAGACCAAGGGCAGTCCTGATTACTCCAGACTGGCCATGCCAGCACTGTTACCCACTACTGTGCAGTCTGTCTCCATTACGTCCATGGCACCTCCCTCAGATTCCAACTCTCTTGACTCAGCAGGAGGGAGAGTTCTTGCATCCACAAATGCACACCCTGAACCTGGCAGCCTGGCTTATTCCTTGACTTCTCCTCCAGTGGCCAGCCTAAGGATGTTATACATGAAGCCAGATGACCCAGTACTAGAGAATCCTATGCTGACAAATGGAAAAGGTATTGTTCCTGGATCCAGACTAAAGGAGTTGAACCAGCACAGCCATCCTTACCTCTCATCCTGGATTACCTAGCAGACCGACTCCACAGGGGCCTTTCCTTCTCTTCCATTAAAATCCATGCCTCTGCTATCTCTGCACATTACAGCACTGAGCCACCTCTCTTCTTGCACCCTCTCATCAAGCAGTTCCTGAAAGGGACTAACAACTTAAGGCCTCCAAGAAGAGCCCCTACCCCTGCTTGAGACCTTAACTTTGTGTTAGAAAAGCTCATGCTCCTCCCCTTTGAGCCAGCAGAGTTAACATTCCTCTCTTGGAAAACAGCCTTGCTTTTGGCCATCACTTCAGCTAGAAGAGTATCTGAGCTACAAGCACTTATGGCTGTGGAACCCTTCATCATTTTCCATGCTGACAGGGTCTTCCCTAGGACGAACCCAACTTTCATGCCTAAAGTGGTATCCAGTGTGACTCTCAACCAATCTATTCATTTGCCCACCTTTTTCCCTAAACCTCAAAATAAGGGGGAAAGGATCCTGCACTCTTTAGATGTGCACAGACAGCTCAGATTCTACCTGGATAGGACTAAGCCCTTTAGGAAATCTGACCAGTTACTAGTCAGCTTTGCACCAGGGGCAGAGGGCAAGGCCATATCAAAACACACCATCTCCAAATGGATAGCACAATGTATCCATTTCTGTTACATACACCATGGAAAACCACCCCACAGGGAGTCGGAACACATTCTACTAGGGCAACTTCAACCTCTACAGCCTTTCTCAGAGGAGTCTCTACCAGAGACATTCTGGAAGCTGCAACATGGAGTTCTGTTCATACCTTCACCAAACATTACCACCTGCCTATCTTTTCCAAATCCAGGGCAAGCTTTGCAACCGCAGTCCTGCAGGGCATACTAGCCAGCCCCTTCTCTTCTTGACTGCCTCCACCCATTCTTCAGCTTTGGGAATCAACCCAAGTGGGATGACTGCAACAGTGAAACACGAAGAACATAGTACAGTTGTGTACACTTACTGTAAATGCAGATGTTCGAGTGTATTCACTGTTGCAGTCCTGGTTTCCCACCTTCCAGCCCCCCTTGTCTCTCTCTCTCTCTCTCTCTCTATCTCCATCTCTTCCTCACTCCTTACAGGGCTATTGGTATTTACTTTTTGCTGGTGGTGTTATTCCACCATAACGTATCTCCCTATTTGGGGGCTCCTGACATTTGGGGCAAGAAAAACTGATGTAATGTGTGTCGGCTGCCTGGTTTTATACCATTGATGACCTGATGTCAGTCCTGAAGCGACAGCAACTGATGCAGAAATACTAAGCGTCTGGTATTTGGGCCGACTGAGGGCTACCCGTGGCAGGATAACCCAAGTGTGATGACTGCAACAGTGAATACACTCGAACATCTACATTTATGGTAAGTGTACATAACTCTACTTTTTACAGCTCCAGAAACCAGGATTCATTACTGACCTTTGGGTACTGTCTGTGTGGAGTTTTTCATATTTTCTGTGTATATATGTAGGGGATGTTCTTCGTGTTTCACTGTTGCAGTCATTACATTTGGGCCATCTGCTTGCAGTAGCCCTCAGTCGGCCTGATTAACAAAGTCTTGGGTCCTGCATCAGTTGCTGTCCCTTCTTCCATGATGTTAGGTCGTCAGGGGTATAAAACATGCAGCCGACACCATTATATCAGTCTTTCTTGCCGTGCGGTTCCCGAAGCAGAAGCAGTTCACAAGTGCCAGTCAGCCGACTCCTGAAATTTTCGTTTTCGAGTTTCAGAACCGAAGTCTTCAACTAAAGCTAAGTACCCCGTTGGGGAAACTTTTTCTTGCTCCTTACCGATGTCAGTAAAAGTTAATAATTGCATTACTTGTGGAAAGCAAATACCTCACAAAGATTTTCATTCGTACTGTATTCCTTGCCTAGGCCCTGACCACAACGTACCTTACTGTCGGTTTTGTGCCTTATTTAATCAGCACACTATCCATCGTCGGTATATTTTCTCCTCTAAATATTTCGGTTCTCAGTTCAGTTATGCAGAAATGTCATCAGTTAGCCATCTGACTACTAGTATTCCAAAAAAACGCAAAGATAAAGACAGAGACAGGCCACCTAGGTCCAAAGCTGCTGCCGACGCTTCTCCTAAGCCATTTGCCAGTTTGCTGGTACTCAGTGAGGTGCTTTCACAGCCCCTGATACCCGCTACTTCTGATTCGCAGGCCTCTACTGAGACCCATTCGGAGTCCAGTATGCCATGAGATGCTTCAACTGTGGAACCTGTAGATGTCTCTACCTTGGATGGGTCTGGAGCCACTGTGCAGGCACTAACTTCTGAGGGTGTATTCAGGCCTACAGACTTGCATATTAAACCGACGCCTCCTTCTTCATTTAGGCCCAAACCTCGAACCATGCCTAAGAAACCAATGCCCAGGCTGCATGCTCAGGCCTCTCTGCCTAAAAAACAAATGATAAGTATGGCTGAAGATCTTATAACTCTAATCAGGGGAAGCCAACCACCCCCTTCTAAAAGACCTAGGACTGTAGTTGTTTATGAATCTTCTGACCAGGATTCTGATTTTCTGATTCTTCTGATGATCTATATTTACCCTTATCTACTTATGAGGATTCTGATGCAGAGGACTCTATTCCCTCTGCTTCCCCTCCAGAGGATTTTTCTTTTGGTGAAACCTTACATACTCTAAGGGAGCATTTCCACTGGGAAAGCCAGGATTTTTCTGATACAAAAAAGAGGCTTAGGGATTTCTTATTCCTGCCTCAGCATAGGCCTTTAGCTATACCTCCTGTACTAGACATTGTTGATGATGCCTTTTCTGAATCTAGTTTGTCCCCTAATTCTTTGCTTCCTGCTCCCAGAAAACCTGACAGATATTAAAGGGCTCCTGACTCACACAAGTTCCTTTTTAAAAATCCTATTGCGGATACAGAGGCTATTTCACAGGGACCCAAGGGCATTAAGGCTTCTACTGCTAAAAATCCTACCCTTTCTGATAGAGACTCCAGGGCACTGGATAGATTGGGTAAGAAGGTTTACACTTCTGCAACCTTGGCTATTATGGCTTTAAACTGCCAGTTCCATATGTTAAAGTATCAACAACATGTTATTGGACTGCTTAAACAGAAAATGATGTTGATTCCTGACTGTGCTGAAAATAAAGAATTACAGGATTTAATGCATTCTGCTGAACAGGTTGGAAAACATACTTTGCAATGTGGATTTGATTCATTAGAGGCCTCTTGCAGGGCTGCTGTTACTGTGTCTGTGCTCTGAAGGCATGCTTGGCTTAAGGAGCAATCTTTGCTTGATCATGTTAAAGCTAAACTGTTGGTTGCTCCCTTAAATCAGGACTGCCTGTTTGGCAACAAAGCTGAGGAAGTTCTTAAAAAGATGGAAGATAAAGCTAAATCTATGCACACTGTTAAAGATTTCTTACAAGTTCAGCCTCCAAGATTTAGTAGGCATTGGCCCACTAAGAATTGGTCCTTTCCAGCCCCTTCCAGGTCTTCTCAATCCAAACCCAGACACAGCAGAAACCCCAGGTTTCAGTCCTAGGGGACGCACAAGACTAAGCAGTGGGGGGTTTCCGCACCCAAATCTGGGAGTACTAAGACTCCCCCCTATGGAAAACAGTCTCAATGACTTGCTTTTAAAACTTCCAAGCACTTCCCAACTGAATGCTCCTTTAGGCAGAAAGATTGGTCTGCAGGCCAAAAACTGGAAACTCATTACCCAGGACAAATGGGTTTTAAATATAGTGTCCCAAGGATACAAATTTCACTTCCACACATTACCAACACCAAGTGGGTGGCCATATCTACCCCCAAATCAGTGGGCAGAGGCCCAAAATCAAGTGCTCTCCCTCTTAAGCATGGGGGCTATTCAGTTGGTATCAAAAGAGGAAAAGGGACAAGGTTTCTATTCGAGACTTTTTCTGGTACCCAGAAAAGACAATTCATGGTGTCCTATCCTGGACCTTTCTACTCTAAACACCTTTCTGGTGATTCCAAAATTCAAGATGCTGACTCTTCACCAGCTGTTTCCTATGCTAGGCAAAGATGCATGGTTGGCAACACTAGACTTAAAAGAAGCATACCTGCACATCCTGATCAGGGAGTCTTGCAGAAGATACCTATGCTTCAAAGCAGGCTACATGCACTATCAGTTCTCTGCACTGCCCTTTGGCTTATCTACTGTACTCAGGGTATTCACAAAGTGCCTAGCTCCAGTCATTGCATTTTGCAGGCAAAGAAATATTCAAATATACCCATACCTGGATGATTGTCTAATTCAGGCAGAAAGCCAGGATATACTTTTTAATCATCTGGCCTTTGTTCAGAGGGTGCTGACTTTTCTGGGATACACCATAAACAAAAATAAATCACACCTGTTACCCTGTCAACAAATTACATTCCCGGGAGCAAACCTGAATACAACTTCCCAGATGGCTTTTCTCATGCCAGAGAAACAGATTCATTTGACAACCTACTTCAAACAGGTGGCCACAAAAACCCAGCTATCTGCAAGGCAAATACTGCAAGCCTTGGGGTTCATGGCCTCCTGCATTCTTCTAATTCCATATGCAAGGCTGCATATGAGGAAACTGCAATGGTATCTCAAAAGCCTATGGTGTCAACATTCTGAAGATCTAGAAGCAATGATTCCTATCATACTTTGTCTACGCCTAGAGTTCCTTTGGTGGGCAGAGGTCTGCCACCAAAACAAGGGACTACCATTCACTCTACCCCCTACTGCCCAAACCTTAACAACAGAAGCATCAGACTATGCATGGGGGCTCACCTAGCAGGGAAGTGCATTCAGGGCAAATGGAGCCCAGGTCAAATGCACCTGCACTTAAATCAAAAGGAAATGCTAGCTGTACAGAATACTCTGACAGCCTTCAAGGATCACATTCTTCTAGGACAACTAAGATTGGAGCTAGATAAGCCAAAGGGCAGTGCAGAGAACTGATAGTGCATGTAGCCTGCTTTGAAGCATAGGTATCTTCTGCAAGACTCCCTGGTAAAGACGGACAACACCACTGTCATGTGGTACATAGACAAGCAGGTGGGTACACATTCTTACACCCTCTGCAGACTAGCCATGTCATTGTGGAACACAGCCTGGAGCTACCAAGTGAATCTACAAGCTCAATTCCTGCCAGGAAAACTAAATACACTGGCAGACAGACTATGCAGAAACCTCATGGACCCACACGAGTGGAAACTGGAACCAAGGATTTTCAACATGTTGACAAGCAAATGGGGGAGCCCAGATATAGACCTGTTTGCCTCCCACCCAGAACCATCAACTGGACAAATTTTGCACAAGGATTATCCACAAGTTAGCTTGGAAAGTGGATGCTCTGTTCTTCAGCTGGAAAAAACTATCAGTTTATGCCTTTCCTCCTCTGCCTCTGCTCTCCAAAATACTACTAAAGATCAAACAGGACAAGCCAATGATGATTTTTATTGCACCAGACTGGCCACGCCAACACTGGTACCCCCTCTTGTGCAGTGTGTCATGCTTGGCCCCATGGCACCTGCCTCAGACTCCTTCCCTGTTGTCTCAGCAGGAGAACCAGATTCTGCACCCTCAGCTGCAAACCCTGAACCTAGCAGCCTGGCTAATTACCTAATCTCTCCTTTACCATCCCTCAGTGAATCAGTGATGGATATCATTTTAGAGGCAAGGAGGCCTGGTAGTAGAAAATCTTATGCTGCAAAATGGAAAAGATTCTGTGCCTGGAACCATTGTCAAGGGACGAGTGCAGCAGTGCCCAATTTACCTCAGATTCTACAATACTTAACTGAGTTGCTTCATAAGGGCTTGTCCTTTTCCTCCATCAGAATTCATGCCTCAGCCATTTCAGCTCATTATAGCACAGAGCCTCTTCTCTTCTCTCACCCACTGCTCAAGCAGTTCCTCAGAGGGGCCAAAAATTTAAGGCCACCCAGGAGAGCTCCAACTCCAGCCTGGGACCTTAACTTTGTCTTGGAGAAACTCACTCTTCCTCCTTTCGAGCCAGCTGCTACTGCAGATTTAAAATTCCTTTCCTGGAAAACAGCTTTCCTTTTAGCAATCACTTCTGCAAGAAGGGCATCTGAATCACAGGCCATTATGGCAGTGGAGCCTTTCATCATCTTTCATGTGGACAGGGTGTCCCTCAGAGCCAATCCCTCCTTCATGCCCAAGGTGGTATCCAGTGTGGCTCTTAATCAGTCCATTCATTTGCCTACCTTCTTTCCTAACCCACAGAACAAAGAGGAACAGAACTGCACTCCTTAGATGTGAACAGACATCTTAGATTCTACTTGCACAGGACTAAACCTCAAAGGAAATCTGAACAACTGCTGGTGGCATTTGCTGCAGGGACAGAGGGGAAAGTTATTTCAAAGCAAACCATTTCAAAATGGATAGGCCACTGCATTCATTTCTGCTATAAGCATCATGGAAAACCTATCCCACAGGGCATCAGTCCCCATTCATCCAGGGCTGCATCTACCTCTACAGCCTTTCTCAGAGGCGTCCCTACCAGGGACATCCTAGAAGCTGCTACCTGGAGTTCTGTACTTACTTTCACCAAGCATTATCATTTGCCAATTTTCTCTAAATCCAGAGCTGGCTTTGCCACTGCAGTCTTGCAGGGCCTTATAGCTTGTCCTAATTCTATTTAAATTCCTCCTCCCAACCTTAGCTTTGGGAATCTACCCAAATGTAATGACTGCAATAGTGAAACATGAAGAACATAGTACAGTTGTGTACACTTACCATAAATGTAGATGTTCGAGTGTATTCACTGTTGCAGTCCTGGTTACCCTTCCTCCAGCCCCCTTTCTTCTTTTGGCAGTACCTCTACTCTCCGTTACTATGCTCAAAAGCTTTTTGGTGTATTTGCTTTTTTGTTGGAGGTATATCCTTGGATTTGTAGATTTAATTGCTTGGGGGCACTTGACATCTGGGGCAAGAAAAACTGATGTAATGGCGTTGGCTGCATGTTTTATACCCCTGATAACCTGACGTCATGGAAGAAGGGACAGAAACCAACACAGGACCCAAGACTTTGTTAATCAGGCTGACTGAGGGCTACTGCAAGCAGATAACCCAAATGTAATGACTGCAACAGTGAATACAATCGAACATCTACATTTATGGTAAGTGTACACAACTGTACTTTCTCTGGCCACCTTGGTTTCTTCCAGTCTCCCAAAGTTATGCTGGTTTATTGGCCAAACTTAGTTGCCTGCATATGTCATATTTGTAGATGAAAAAAGGGTCCAGGAAGGAACAATTCACTTAGCCATTTAATAAATAAATAAGTAAACTTTTAGTGCCTGCTAATTAACAAGGGAAGTACTATCCAAAAACAACGCTGCACCATTTCATCACAGTTCTATACATTGCAGAATGTTTTCTTGTCTTTTAGACAAATGTCAGATGCCTAGGAAAATGACTCACCACCAATAAATTATTAATAGAGTTGTAATGATGTACAACAAAGTCTCCTGCACTTTGCTGTAAAGCTGGCAACCTGGTTCAGAGCTGTATCATGTAACCCTTCTCAGCAGGCTATCCATGTAGAGCAAATTAAAACAGCAAACTTGTTGGCTTGAAAAAAAAAATCTTTGGAGCTTACCCTTTGGCCATATGTAACTATATAAAGTAAAATATATACACGAGAAGATTACTAGGATGTGTCCTACAATGCAGCATCTGAAGAAATGATCAGTGAAAGTACTGCTTCAGTTTTATGACAGCAGTCTCTATGCATGCGATAAATTAATCCTTACTAAACCTTTCAAATGTTTCCAGCTTAAAAACAAGCCCCCCCCCTTCCAGTTCCAGTTGTGCTAGCTTCAGTAAAACCTGACTGCTAATCATATATTATGAAATGCCATTGTGTTATGCCATATGGTTTAATTAATTTGTACATATTTAAAGAGACTAACACTCCTGCCAGAAACAAACTGCAATAGGATCCTCATGCAGATGGACATTATCCAGCCCTGTGTACACAGTAACACTATACTGTAAGTAGTGCAGAAAGCAAATGTTTTTATTTTGCTTTAAGGACTGCTCCTTTCTAAAGTTGTGTGACATTCATCCTGCTGCACTTGGCATTGAACAGTATGAAACATGTAAAAAGAAAGACCAAGTATTTGTGCCCAGATATCTGAGCATCTACTGAGTTATACAGGCTACAGTACTTCATTCTAACTACAGCCACAATAGATAAATATTTCTTATAAAATTATATTGTCACTGCAGGTAAACTAGATAATTTTGATATTTATTATATCGGATGTTGTAGCTGAAGTGTGATTGCATAAAAATATCTTCAGAAGTGAACAAATAGCTTTATGGGGAAACTGTTGGCATTATAGTTAAGGTTTTTACCTCACAGGTAAAGGTACAGGGTTTAATTCTGACCTGTCGGTATTGGCTAGGCTTGTAATAGTCTGCAGGCTGATAGCTTAGTATTCACCTGCATTGTTACCAGAATGCTTTGCTACTGTATACAGGATCCTGTCCAATACAACACATAACACCATTCTGAGGGGACAAGCATTGGCAAAACATGAGCAGGCAAAAGTAATATTATCAAAATACAGCACAGTTTAGAAAGACAGCATGTGCCCTTTTTAGGTATCTTTGTCATATTTAAAATAGTTTTGCTTTGCACTGTACTTAATTTGCAAAAAACAGTGTCAGTCTGTACAATCAAAACTATTACTGACCTTATAACCTACCACCCTTACCTCTGACAACATACCATCCGAGTACTTAAAAATTGCTGCTGATACCCTAGCTTTTCCTAGCTCAATCTTAATTGCTCTGTCACCGAAAGCTGTGTCCCAACATTGTGGAAAGGGTGCTACATTCTTCCTCTTCATAAAGGAGAAACATTTCAAATAAGTTCTCAAACTTCAGGCTTAAAGCCATACTGTCTCCACTCTCAAAAATTCTGGAGATGTGTATCTAGTCTAAATTCATCAGCTTTCTCTGTGGCAGTTTCCTCCTTTCCACTACACAGCACAGTTTCCATCCTTTTCATAGTACATGTACATCTCTCCTTAGTTTTATAACATCTGTTAACCAATATCAGAACTCTGGGAACTTCATCACAGCACTTTTCCTAGAGTTATTCAAGTCTTTCAACGTGGTATCCCACCAGAAATTGCTTCAAAAACTATCTTGCCTAAGAATACATGAAACTTCACTATCTTGGTTCTCTAGCAACCTCTCAAGTAAACAACAAGCAGTAAAATGGCCAAATGGCATCTCCTCCTTCCTTCCCATTACAGTGGGTATTCCTCAAGGATCCATTTTAGGTCCTCTGTTGTTCAATATCATAGGATCATAGGAGGTTACTAGGCTATTGCCCCAGAGGTCATTTCAAGCCTAGCTATTTCATCCCAATATAATACTATAGATACTCTAGTCAATACCCATGACTGTAATTATTAATGTCTGGCCATGTCCAGGAGGGTTGTGGGCACTATCCCTAGTAAGAATTTCCAGTGCCCCATCCACTCGTCCAGGTTCCTTTTGAACAGTGTCGTAGAGGTGCTTTGCTTCACATGAATTGGCAGCCTATTCCAAAGATACGGCAGTCACTGGGAGACAAATATGTCCCTCCAGCTCATCCTATTCAAGTCACAGGCCATATTTAGATCCCTGGAAGAGGTAGCTTTAGTCCTGTTTGATTTACGGATGTACAGCAAATTCATTAGGTTTGGGTCAGAGATTGCTCTGTAAGCCAGGCATAAGTCTCCCCAAAGATGTGTACACAATACTGAGTATACTGACAGGGATTTTAGTAGGTCTGTGTAAGGTGCATGCTGGAGTCCTTTGATATTCTTTGTTAGAAATCTCTGAGGTCTCTCCAATTGCTGCAGGTGCTTTGTATTGTACATGCCGAAAGGGGTGTTATAGTCAGTTATGGACCTGATTAGTGACAGGTATAGAGGGGTTATAATCTCCTTTGCTCTAGAGACAGTGCCTTTTCTAAGAAATTGTGCTATGTAGAAATCCTTGCTTACTACAGTAGATACATGGTCGTCAAAGTTAAGGTCACAGTCTACTTGTGATCCCAGATCTCTTACCACTTGAACATAGGGTATTGTTAACTTGATAGTGTGAAGGGACACTGTCTTTACCGAAGAAAATGACAATGCATTTCTTTGTATTCAGTTTGAGACCGTGAATAAGACAACAGTCATTGGTCTGCATAAGACCCTCTTGAAGTATACTGACATCATTTGTGGTTTCAGTAATTGCACCCAGTTTCCAGTTGCCCATAAACATGGTCAGCTACAGCCCCTTAGTTTTGGACTGAACTCCTGAGAAGTATATACCAAACAGTATGGGTCCAGCACTGACCCTTGTGGCACCCTGCTGGTGACAGGTCTGCTGGTTGATGTGGAGTCACCCACTTTGATAGTGTGTGACTTGTTTGTGAGCCAGTTGGCAACCCATCTTACAACAAAGGAGTTTACATTCATTAATGATCTCCACCTAACTTTTAAACAAGCCATTATCATACAGTTCACAGACAATTTGACAATCATCTGTTCTACTAAAAGCATAGATAAATGAAAACATCTCATCTAAGAGTCTATTTCCATCTTAGATTCCTGGCTGTCTGAATCACAGTTGTTCCTTAACCCTAAAAAATAAAACATATCCTATTTATCCCAAATTATTCAACTGACAACAAAAATAATTTTAGTATCACTCTAACAATGGCAACATAGAACTAGTAAGCCAAACTAAGCTTGTAGGGATAACTATTAATGAAACTTTAAAACTTTATTGTTACATAAAGCAAGCGGTAAAAACAACCAGCAAAAGCTAGGTGCTCTGTGTGCAGTCAAACAGTACCTCCAAATAATGCCAGTAAAGTACTAATCAATACCATTTCATTCCTAAACTACTTCACTCTGCTCCTGTGTTGATTAAACTGAACTCTGTGTCTTGGAACAGTGTTATAATAAGGTGGCAAAATTTGCTGCCAGTCATTGTTTGGCCTTAAAAAACTTCAGTGGTTAGAGCTAAGACATAACCTTACACTTTCTCAGCTGGTCAAGTCCCATAAACTTGACTATCAAACAAATACATGCCTTAGTTTGAAATATGTTCTCCAACTTCATAACACAAGCAAACAGCAGAGATCCGCTGATAAAATGTGTTTAACTGTTATAAAAGCTAACAACTCGGCTGGTGACTCTTTACATTCCTCTTTCCTGGACAAAATTTGGAACTCACTTCTGCTCATTCTAAAAACCACAGCAAATACCAGTCCTTTTAAGGCATAAACAAGAAAATACCTAAAAGATACCTGGACATATATGTGCACAACTCCTGGGTGATAAATGCCCCCACATGCACACTTTCTCTCTTACTGTTCAAGCACTGTATCCTTAGTTATTGGTCCAAAATCCTCTCTGCCTCTACCTTTCTACCTTCTACCTATCCTAAAACATTTTCTCTCACCTCTTAATGCTACACCTGTTTTCCTCCTTTTTCTCTCCTTGTATCAAGTTCATTTCCAAATATGTTTCGTAGCTCTTTACATGATGCTACTATTAATTAAGGATAATATGTTTAAATGTTGTAGATTACTTCTATACCTCTGCTGATTACTTGTACACTTCTGTTTATGTTTTTTCTGTATTTTTTATGGTACTTTTCTCTTCAGAAAAAAATTCATAGCTCATTACATGATGATTCTATTAATTAATGATACTCTGTATACCTCTGTTTACTATGATCTTTACTTAATTTTGGAATTTTTTCTCGAGTTTTTCTCCACAAGCCTCCTCTGAAAAGGGGGTTGCCTTCTGCACACTCGAAGTATGCCAGTAAACAAAGGCAACAGATAATTAATGATTAAGATGTTGGTGTCACAGTATGTTTTATAAGCAAACACATTTGTAATGCTGTCTTGATGTTTTTCTTTCTTCATTGCATGTTTTATTCTTCAGGGTGTGTGGCATGGAAGTGGTCTGTTAGTATTTTTCTTTCACTATAAAATGTGGTCCTATTTCATCTACTCCATCTGTCACTTATCTGTGGCTTTATTGCTATAACATGTTAGTGTGCATTTTCAGAGTAATGCACTGTACCCATAATATGTCATTGAAGTATGTCTTTGTATAAGAGGCTGCCTTAGCTGCAGTTAGCACAGAGGCATAATGTTCTGCCTGTTGCTTTAGATAATGTTATGGGAATGTTTAATGCAATAATACATGTTCCATAGTTTCTTTGATGTATTAACACAACTAGAGCTTGTGCCTGCAAAAAAAGACACCTGGGGCCATCCCTACATATATAATAAAATACAAAAAAAATGTTTTCAGTACTCCAGAAGCTTGTTTGACAGTTTGCATATTTAGATGGTTTTCCATCATGCTGCAAATATGAAGCTAAATCTTTCTAATATATTTTATATTTATGTTGAATGTTCATGGAGAACCAAATATAATGTGTTTCCTACTGCCATCTGAGTAAGTGAGGAAATCTGCTCAAACGTAGTCTACTCACTAAATAAATGACTAAGTCAGTAGTACTGAATTTATGTCGCCTTGCCAAAGGTAGTTTCAGTGAGTGCCATTATGTGAAGTAAATCACTGAAAGCCCCAGTAAATCTAAATGTGATCTTTTTTTTGCGGGGACAAACTTCCCCCTGCATAGGATCAAGCACTTTCATAGGTACATGTGCAGAAATACTTTATAAGGTCGAGGACCCCTACAGGTACATGCTTAGATGCACTTTATAGGATCAAGGACTCCAACATGTGCATGTGTAAAATACACTGTATAGGGTCAATAACGCCTGCAGGTACATATGTAAGAACCCTTTATAGGGTCAAGGACTTCCACAGGTACATGTGTAGAAACACTTGTACATGTGCAAGAAACACTTCATATGGTCAAGGATTCCCACAGGTACAAGTGTATAAACATTTTAAGGGGTCAAGGACTTCTACCGATACATGTGTAGAAATACTTTATAAGTTCAAGGACTCCCACAGGTACATGTGTTGGGACACTTTATAGGGTCAACTACTCCCAAGGTACATATGTAGAAACAATTTTACAGGGTCAAGTGCTCTCACAGGTACATTTGTCGAAACACTTTATAAGGTCAATGACACTCACAGGTATAGCTGTAGAAACACTTTACAGGGTCAAGGACTCCCACAGGTACATGTATAGATACATTGTATAAGGTCAAGTAACTGCCAGAGGTACACATATAGAAACAATTTATAGGGTCAGTGACTTTCACAGGTAGATGTGTAGAAACACTTTATAAGGTCAAGAACTCCCATGCCCACTTTTATAGAAATACTTTAGTACTGCGGTGGTGGTGCTGCGGTAGCATTGTCACGTCACAGTAAGATGTTGTCCTGTTCGATTCTCAGCTAAAGCATCTTCTGTGTGGAGACATGCGTGAATGGGCGTACCTTCGTTGAAGGTTGTGCATCAGGGCCGGCAACTCGGCACGTAAAAATCTACTGCCAATCATTAGCGGACCAGCGTTCCACTGTGGCGACCCCTAACCGGGAAAAGCCGAAAGATACAACAACAACAACAACAACAACAACTTTAGCTGATCCAGATTTGGTGTCCTGGATCCAGGCAAGGAAGCAGTTTCATTTCCAACCAGGAATCACAGCCCAAATGACAAAGAGTAGAGCTCTAGATAGATGTGGGAAGAATATGTACACTGCTGCTACCCTGCCTTTTGGGACTTTAAACCATCAGTCTCACATGCTTTCTTACCAACAGACCCTGCTGGAGCAGATGAGGACCATGGTAGAAAGGGATTAAGGAGAATGATATGAAACAAGAGTTGTTAGACCAATGAGATCTTTCTTTATCAGGTAGCAAAATGCTCTAAGAAATGTATGTATGATGCTGTGGATGCATCTTGCAGGGTAGCAGCAGCAATGTGATCATTCATTAGATGGCATGTCTGGTTGAGGACCTCCCCCTTCCACCACACAGTGCACAGGGGGATCCTTAGTGCCCCATTAAGTAAGGATTTCTTTGGACTCCCCGCTCAAGAGGTCCACAAGAAACTGGTGGAAAAGGGTTGGACTACCCAATCTGTCAGGGAGATTTGTCAGACATTTGTGCCTAGATACTAAAAGAATTTCCCAACCAAGACCTGGCATTCAAATTCTAGACTGGAACCTACGAGACCTGGCAAGTGGAAAAAAATAAGCACAAAAGAGAGTGGCAAGCTAAGCACACAGAGAAGCCAGAGAGCGCTCAGAGCTTCCCTCCCCAGAGGAATCAGCCAGGACTGATCCTGGCTGCTGCTTATTCCATCCCCAGCACCACCTCAACTCCACCACCCTCCTCCCCATCTTTTCCTAAAAATTGGAAAGTAGTCATTCGGGACAAGTGGGTGCTGACCATTATAAAAAAAAAGTACAGTCTCTAGTTCATAGAGAAACCTTGTTTCAAAAGTATTCCATGTGTTGCAAGTGACCAAACTCAGTTCATCCTACAGTTTTTGGGAGACACATTAGAGACAGGGGCCATAGAAAAAGTGGCATCAAAGGAGGAGGGCACATAGTTTACTCCAGATAGTACCTTGTCCCAAGATACATCTGAAATCTCTCCAATTTCAGTTCACCACCTTGCCCCGTGGCTTGTTCACTGCCCATAGATTACTCACAGAATGTCTGGCTGCAGGGAAAGCTTTTTTTGCAGGAAAAAAGTGATTCAGATCTTTCCCTACCTGGATGACTGCCTTATTTTAGCAGAATCCTACCAGGGTGCATTAAATACCACAAACATCACTCTAATGTACTTCACAGCACTGGGCCCTGATAGTCAGCAGAAAGAAGTTTCTCATTTCGTCTCTAAAAGTGACCTTTGTCTGGACACTGTTCAGTGCAGAACCTTCCTCCCACAGGACAAACTGGAGATGCTGGCTGATTTGTTCATCAAATTCTCCCAAAACAAAAAGATCATGGCCAGACACTGTCTTAGGTTGCAAGGGTGCATGGCAGTATGTATTTTGATGGTGCCCTTGATGAATCTGCATATTTATTTGTTAACATTTGTTTACCAGGATTGTCCGACTGGACACCAGGTGTCCTTTTTCAGTGGAGTCCTGGGGAGAAAAACTCCACAAGGTTACATAATGTTATTTAGAAGAAAAAAACTGTCACAAGATATGTAAGTGAGCCTAAGTACTTTATATATACAATCAACTTCATAGAAAAAAGGAGAAAACAAAAAAAAAAAAGTATGATATGTAATTACATTGAGTTCAATCTGCATAGGGTAGAGAATAAGGCTGTGGAAACCTGTTTAATAGAGGTGGTTATGGATAGTTATAGTGTAGTAGGGGTAGGCTCAGGGAGGGTCATTGCAGTTACATAAATGGTTTTCATAGATTTGTGATTTGAGGAGTTTTTTGAGTGTGGTAGAGTGGTTTGGATTTCTGAGGTGTAGGGGTAGTGTGTTCCATATTTTTGCAACTTCATAAAGGAATAGAGATTCCCTTGAGCTATGTTTTACATGGAATGACTTCTACTAGGTCTTTTTTACTTGATTGAAATTCCCTTTTATTACTATGGAAGTTTAGTAGGCCTGTTAGGCAGGTGTTTTGTCAGGATGATACAGTATTTGATGGGCTAAAATGAGTTGGTGGTAGTGAAGTAAGTTAGGGAGTTCTAACCAGTGTAGTTTATGTAGGGACTGGCAGTTGTGAGATTGTGATTTAGCACTGGTTGCAAACCTAGCTACTTTGTCGTAACATACAGAGAGTTTGTTAAGGTCAGTTTTATTTAGATTTATTAATACTGGGAATGCATAAAGTAGGGTAGATAAGAGATGAGTTCTGGCTATGGCAGTTCTGGAATCAGGGGTTAGGAATTTGTTGCTACGATAAAGGAAGCCTAGTTTTTTGTGGACTTTGGAGATGGTTAGGGATATGTGTTAACTGAATTTAAATTGTTGGTCAATTGTAAGTCCTAGTAGTTTGGCCTCAGAAACAGGAGTTATGAGGGTCTTATTGGCTGAAAGAATGGAGAAGGTGGGGTCAGAGGTCTTTGTTTGGTTGAATAGCATTAGTTGTGTTTTTTTAGGGTTGGGTATTAGCTGTGAATTGTTTAGCCAGTTTTCTATTTCTAAGAATGATTCTTGACCTCGGATTTGTAGCAGCTGGAAATCGGGTGCAGAGCAGATCAGGGTAGTATCATCTGCATATTGGATAATGGTGGACGTTGTGGTTGCTAGGTGGAGTGGGTTTGTAAAGACATTGGATAGAGTGGGACCAAGTATTGAACCTTGCGGTACACCACATTTGACTGGGAGAGGGGAGGAAAGGGAGTTGTGCCATTTAACAGATTGAGAGTGGTAGCTTAGGTAACTATGGAACCATTGTAGTGTAGCATTATCGAGGTTCAGTCTGGAAGGGGAAGATAGTAGTTTATTGTGTGAAACTGTATAAAATGCCTTTGATAGATCTAAGAAGGTGGCAGAAACAAGTTGTCTTTGGCTTCTGTATGTGTTTATGGTATTGGTGAAGTTAATGAGGGCTGTGGTGGTGCTATGGCCAGGTCAAAATCTGTGTTGAGTTTGTGAAAGTAGGTTGTTGGAGAGTAGATGGGACAGGAGTTAATGATGGATACATCTTTGTAGGATTTTTGATAGGGGTGAAAGAATTGCAATGGGACAGTAGTTGGATAGGTCAGTGGAGGTGCTGCCCTTATGAAGGGGAATGATGTATGAGGTTTTCCATAGTGAAGGAACATAGCACTTGTTGATGGATCTATTTATTAATATTGAGATTGGGTAGGATATGGCCTTAGATGCAAGCTGGAGGAATTTGGCTGGGAGGTTGTTGACAGCAAGGGTGGTTGGCTTCAGTTTGGCATGGAATTTTTGGATAGTTGATGCAGATACTGGCTTGAGTGAAAAGGGGGTGGAATTAAGTTTGGCTTTGATGGTTGGTAGGGGGGTAGTGGGGTTAGTATAATTTATTAGTTTTAGGATGGTGGAGGCAAAATAGTTGTTAAAGCTGGATGCTATGTCAATTTTGGTACCTTCTGTATTTGGTGGTGGTGTGATGCTTTTTCCAGGTTGGAGGGTACCATTCACTGCAGCCCAGAATTTCTGTGTTACTATATTTATTTTGTAGGGTTACGTAGTAATTTTGTTTGTCTAGTCTAACCTGCTTTTTTGCCTTATTTCTAAGTTCTAGATAGGTTTGTCTAGTTGTGGCTGTTTTAAGTAGTTGCTAGGATTTCCATGCTTTGTCCCTTTGTTTTAATAAGGCCTTAGTGGTTTTAAGTAACCAGGGGGCAGGATTACTACATACTCTAATTGTTTTTATTGGAGCTAGATGGTTTAGGATTTTTAGGAATGTGGAATTAAAGAAATCAACTGCATTGTCCAGGGGTAGAGTTTTGGTGGGAGTCCAGTTACAGGATTTTAATGTGTCAGTGAATAGGTCTAAGGGGAAGTTTTTGTAGGAATGGGTTTGTAGAAGGGATGGTGGGTTGTTACATTTAAGCTTGTGTTGAAGTAGAAAAGTTGGATTATGGTCACTGAGAGAATTGGGTAGTATACCACTTTGGTGAGCAGCGTTGGGTTGGTTAGTGAGTATCCAGTCTAATATGGATTCCCTTTTGGTGGCTTTATCTGTGAGGGTGGGAGTTCGGATGAGTTGGGTAAAGTTATATAAATTAATGTGGTTAGTAGGTGTTGGGGAGTGGATGGAGGTCCAGTCGATGTTAACATCACCTAGCACTAAGGTTTCATGAGGGAGGGAGTGGGAAGCCCAGTAGAGGATTGATTCTAGGGTGTTTATGTTGTCACCTGGTGGGATATATATACCTAGTAAGTTTAGATGTTTGTGTTGGTTTAGGTGAAGTGTGGTGAGTAAAGTTTCAGCATTATTGAAGTTTGCAAGTTTTTTTTGTGAGGCTTGGATCTTTAAGATATATTTGTATAGTAGGCCAACAACTCCACCTCTTTTCTGTGGTCTGTCTACCCTAAAAATGTTATAACCTGGTGGGGTTATAGAGTTGCTTTTGACATGAGGTTTAAGCTATGTTTCTGTTATGAGGATTATGTCGGTGTTATATAAAGAGATAGATGAGTGAAGTTCATCTGTGTTGTTCATAATACTATGGATGTTCAAATTTAGTATTAGTAGGTCAGTGGATATGTGCTTAAGTGGAAGGTGGGTGTTATTTGTATTTATCAAGGTAGATACTTGGCCTGGGTTGGGGTGAATGTCACCTTCTCTTAGTAATTGAGCTGCTTTGTTGGAAAGAGTTTTGAGAGAGGAAGCTAATAGTCAGTTATATCAAGAGCTAGGATGTTTTTTAGTTTCTGGTAGCTAGGATGTTTTTTAGTTTCTGAGATGTATTTTATTGGTGGAGTGATTAGGGGGAGGGATGGTCTATGGCTGATTAGAGATCTGTCAAAATGTATGTGGGGGTTGAATGTGGAAAGGGGTAAGGTAGGGGATTTATTGTTGTTGAGATGGGAGAGTGAAAATGATATAAGGTGCTGGAAGAGATTAAATGGAGGGCTATAGATGAGAGAAATAGAAATAGTAAAGAGGAGTGATGCTGAGAGTAGAGGGTGTGAGTCACGATGAAATGTGAATTGGTTAAAAGGAGGGTAAGAAGGAGAAGGTCAAAAAGGTGTATGGTAAGCTATGGGTGTGGTTGAGTTTGGTTGGTTGTAGAGTGTGACAGATGATCAGATGATAATGGGTAGGAATAAACCTATGAGTAGTGGGGGCGGATGGGAAATGGGGGCAGGGTAGGGGAGCGAAGTGACCCCAAGCATTAGCGAGGGCGAACGGAGAGGGGCTGCACCAAGGAGTGCAGGTAAGTGATTGCAAAAAACTATCAGTAAGGAGGTGGATGAAATAGAAATGGAGAAATGGCCAGTACTAATACTGTAAAGACTACAGAAGACCAGTATTTACCAAATTATAAACAATAAGAGGTTTAAGTGATAAAAATATCAAAAAATGGATTGAGTTGGGGGGACAGAGGGAGAAATTTCCCTTAGGAATCTAGGCTGTGGTGTTATATGGCCTTTAGGGAGTGGTGTAAGGCTACCAATTAAGAATACAATTTCCCACTGCAAAGCCTTGTGATGTGTAGCTAATGAAGCTAGGCAGATATTAACCTTAGTGGTAGGTGAGAAGCAGGTGGAGCAAACACCTCCATCATTTGGAATCCAGTGTAACAGTGCTGCCTTGCATATGGAAGGAAATCTCATGGTGTACCCTTATCAAGAGAATGTTTTGCTCATCAAAACATTCTATGACCCTGACAACAGACTCCACATCTGTTACATAAGAAGTTCATACATGGGACCTATAGCTCAAAGGGACTTGTGAGCACAGGATGATAAACAAACGCACCAGCATCAAGGAAATGATGATCCTCATTTTAGCACATAAAGCCTTTATCCCTGCTATGCGGAGTATCGGTCATACAAGCACAGACAGACAATGCTGCTGTGATGTGGTACATACACAAGCAAGGAGGGACCTGCTCCTACTTACTGTGCAGATTAGCTATGCAAGCATAGGAAGCTGTAGTAGAGAGAGTAGTGCTTCTGAATGCTACATGCATATTTCTTCAAATCAGGATGTGACAGCAGACAAGCTGAACAAAATGTATGCAGACCCACAGAGGAGTGCTACACAGGGAAACATGCTTAGCTCTAAGCAGCAGTCAGGGTGTGTCAGAGAAAGACCTGCTTGTGTCTCATCTGAAAAGACAACTGAAACAGTTTTGCTCAAGACCACCACTCCAGGATCATGGGTGACAGATGCTTTCTCCCTTGACTGGACAAGGCTGTTTCTGTATGCTTTCTCTCCCACGCCTTTGATCCCCAGAGTATTCAAAAACGTTCCGAGGGAAAGGACAAAAGTGATCATCATCACTATTTATTGGCCATAGCAGCACTGGTGCCCCCTCTTATACAATCTGGAAAGATAAAAACACAAGGTACTGCCTCAGTGAGTGGACCTTTTAAATGAGAACAAGATGTCCCTGCTACACCCCAGTATGGTCACACTGAGGCTGACAGCCTGGATGTTCTCACACTTATCATATGTAGGTACACTTTTTCAGAGAATGTGCTAAACTTTAAGAAAGAGGCTAGGAAACCCAGCACAAGGAAACATACCTAGCAAAGTAGGAAAGGGTCTCCTTCTGGTGCCATTCTAGGGATCTTGAAGAAAGGCTAAGGTCTTGTAATACCTGTCAAAACTTTTACAAATCAGGCAGGCTTAGTTTACACAACTGTAAAAGATCATGCTTCCACTGCTTTAGGCTCCCTGCTTATGGAACCTTATCTGTATTTTAGGCTCCTAAGGGAAGTCATTTACCTTAGGCCACCCAAGTGACAAATGGTTTCACCATGGGACTTTAATTACATTTTAGAGAAATTGACATTACCTTCCTCTGAACAAGCTGCCTCTTGGCCTAATCTGTTTCTTTCTTGGAAGACTCCACCTGGTGGCAGTTACCTCTGCTAGATCTGTTTCAGAACTGCAAACATTAATGTGCAAATAGCCCTTTCTAGTGTTCAATCTAGATAGAATGGCTTTGTGAACCAGTTCTTCTATTATGCCTAAGGTGGTTATTGAATTGACATTAAACCAGACCATTTACTTTTCAGTGTTTTTCCCAAGTCTTAGAATTCAGGAGAAAGGATTCTGCATTCCCTGGATGTCACAAACAACTCATATTTTACTTACGTAGAACAAAAGCGATTATGAAAGCTGACCATCTGTTATTCTGTTTTGCAAAAGGGAAGGAAGGTAAGCCTGTTAATAAGCAAACCATTTCTAAATGACTGGGGCATTGCATTGTATTTTGTCATGAGCACTATTAGAAACAAGTCCGAGTGAACATTAGAGCAACTTCCACTAGAGGTATGGCTGCCTCCACATCTGTCCTTAGAGGAGTTTCCAAGCAGGGCATTCTAGAAGCAGCTACGTGGTACTCTGTACACTCCTTCTCCAAATATTACAACTTAGGGTCTGCAACCAGGGCAAAAGCAGGTCTTGCTTACCCTGTCTTGCAAGGTCTGATCTCTCAAGAGTTTCTCCTTCTCCCCAAATCCACTGCTTTAAGAAGCTTCCCAAGAGTAAGGACTGAAACCCTGAATGCCATGAAGAACATAATATACTTGTTTTGGAAACTTACCACAAATGTAGATATTCAAGTAGTTTTGCTATTCATTGTTGCAATCTAGGTTCCCTTCCTCCATCCCCTTCTTGACTTTTCCAGATTTCCCAGAGTTCTTCTGGGGTTGGGGTAGCAATCTCATCCTATCTGCCCACCCCTTGATATTACCGTAGCAGATCATCATCCTGGTTTTTCTCTGCTTGTTTTTTTTTTTTTTTGAGAGTTTTGGGATTGGGGCAGCTTTGTGTGAACCTTGGCTAGTGTTGGAGTTCCTACCTGGACCACCATGCTCTGGGTCAAGGATTTTCTTCCCTAATTCTGCGGTGAACCTTGGCTAGTGTTGGAGTTCCTACCTGGACCACCATGCTCTGGGTCAAGGATTTTCTTCCCTAATTCTGCAGTAGACAGTAGGCAGAAAGATCTAAGAATGACCTTGGCTGATGCAGCTTTTATACTACTGACATCTTTATACCTTGATAAGGAAGATATTTAGAAGACTGACTGGCCATGGGCTACTGTAAGGCATGATATCCCAAGACTGAGGACCACACAGTGAAACTACTTGAACTGCATTTATGGTAAGTTTCAAATGCAACTGTACTTTTCTTGTTTCTGATCATAAGATTTGCTATAGGCCAGAAAATTCAGCACAGATCCTAGGAGAATATGAGGACTGTGTACCCTGCTTCTACGCGTATGCAACAAAGTTTAAAGAATAGGAAAGGTTGAAGAGGAAGGTAATAACTAAAGGAAAGATGTTGTCAGAAACATGCAGGAATTTATGTGTTAACAAGACTGTAATGGAAGTAAGATTTTAAACATCCTTAAAGAAAAGAATGTCGATGACAGAAGATAAGTTGCAGACTGTCATAAGACAGTGTATAAGATCTTGGGAAAAGAAAATCAAAGATTTATTTGTAAACTTGGTGGTGGTCATGAAAGCAAAAAGAAAGTAGAGCATGTGAGTAATTGTATAACTCTAGTAAGATAGTGAATACCGGCTGTGGGCAATCTGCATATTTTGCATTGAGAAAGGTTTTAGGCAGACAGAAACATATATTATTCATATACACTGTCGTTGTAAGATATTCAAAAGATACTGACAGGATCTGACTACACAGTTGTATCTCAACACTATTTAATCAGAGAAGGCATTAACATCTTTTCTCCATCTCAGTAATTCTGTCTGTTTCTGTTCTGTTTGAAGTCACTAGACGAATACCTTGCCTTCCATTCTATATGATATTTTGTAGGGAATGCACAAAGAACTGTCTATGAAAACTGGCTGTGTAACATATGAGCATAAAGCTAGCGCGGATAGCTGTGATACTGTCTGTGTTATTTCAATATGAATTTCAGACATTATGGAATCATTGTAATGCCTTACTTTTCAAGGACTGCATGGTATATGTTTACTGGTGCTTACTGGCTTCAGTGAATGGCAATGTTGTGCATTTCATTAGAATAAAGCAATGTAATTCTAAAACTGTATTGCACTGACCCTGGTAAGCTGATCATACTAAATTTTAATTTGTTTGTTCATTCTACATGAGTAAATCAGTTGGTAGTGCATTTATCAATGTTTCTGTCATGCCTTAGGAGAATAACATATTTAAAATATAGGCAATTAAAATAATATTGCATAATGTGGAATGCCTGCATATAGGCAATTAAAATAATATTGTATAATGTGGAATGCCTGCAATGTAAGAATACAGCCATACAATACAAAAGTGAAATATAAGATACACTACATTATTCAGGAAGTAAACATAACCTGGAGCACAGGCATTATAAACAAAATTGATGCATGTCTTGGGGAAGGTCAGTGCGTTTGCCCCTCCGGACATTTTCTGTGATTTTTTTAATTAAATGGTGTATTGTGATGATTTTAGTATGTGAGTTGGGATTTGTTTGCAAGACGCAAGTCCTAATATGGTGTTACACTATTGTACCCTGTCAGAGTCTTTCCCAAAAGTCCTTGTTTGTTGTTTCCTTTGCTATGTCTGAAAATGATAAGTTACTGATCAGTGTACTACCATGGTAACCAAACATAAATAAAAAGAAATAACTACTTATGTGCCCCCTTTTAGACCCCCATCTTCATCCATTAAGTTATCTCTACTTCTCACGCTGTGACCCAGAGGGAAGTTGAGCCTCATGCAGATGACATACTTCCTGGAAGAAGATACATTTTCCTGTATGTACCATGATGCATGTTGGCAAGTTGCCTACAAAAGCTCTGTGTAAACTAAACAGTGTTCCTAGCACTTTAGATACTAACCAGAGGCTCATGGCAGCAAAGCCTGTGAAAATGTACAGGATAAAAAATACTATTTGTAGAAGCTGGAGAAAAAAACAGTAAATATTCCTCTTTTGCAGTCTTCCGTATTGACAAAAAAGTGATTGGCTTATTATATGCACATCTGGATTGCTTCTTTGTACAAAAGTGACAATAATTAAAAATGTTTTATTTGCAAATGCTTTGTGTAGAGAAAAGGTTAACTTAGGCTGTGTCAGTTGGAACTGCTTTACTTCACTTTGTAGATGTCTTACCGCACTTAGTGATGTATGATTTCCAGTATAAAGACACGCATATCACTTTTTTGCAGTATAAGCAGATGATCAATTTAGAAAGCAAAAATAAAATGTTTAAATCAGTAAAATTTCTCCATCACTAAAACAGAGCAGTAATAAAAATGTGTGTGTGTGTGCATGTGTGTGTGTGTGTGTGTGTGTGTGTGTGTGTGTGTGTGTGTGTGCGTGTGTGTGTGTGTGTGTGTGTGTGTGTGTGTGCCTGTGTCTATGTGGGGGGAGGGTGCCATTCTTTTCTGATTTGTGTAGATATCTGCTAAATTACATCACTTCATTCATGTGAATCTGAGTGAACCCAATCCCAGCCTATGGCTATATTTTCCAAGAAATCTATTTACAGTATGGATAAGTAAATGTGGCATGATAATGTGGCAAATTATGTATGTGTTTTTATAATGGTTGATAATACCTCTCAGGCAGCTACAGCCTTTTTTTTGTTATTTAAAAATATTACCAACACATCATCACTTTTGGAAAGCAAAAGGTGGGGGGCCTGACATAGACTGCTGTCACACATAGAGATGGTACGTGGATTAAACTGTGAGAAACTGTAAACCAGTTACATTGATTGGTTTATATTCTAGCGCCCTGTTATTCCATTTTACACAAACCAGGTATCTCCTACAGTTAGTAAATGTTCAGTTAAAAATTGATCAAGCTCTAAAAGCTTTATGTCAATTAAGTGAGCATATCATTATCGGCTACCTTATATGTGATTATTGCTCTCTGCCAGTAGCCCTTTAACACATTGTCCTGAGTTCTCTCCTCCTTAAGAAATATACATCTAGACAGTTTTACATCAAAACCAACTCTTTTTATCTATAAGGTACAAATAAATTCAGTTCTTTCAGTTTCAACAAAATGCTGCACTGTACAAACAGGTCTTTATTTATTCAGCAGTTAACTTTTATACATATTAAATAATGCTTAGTCTACAGTAACATGCTAAGATGTCTTTATTTACTCATGAGCTAGATTTTATATACATTATATAATGATTAATTTGGTGGTGCAGCGGTTAGTGTTGCTGTCTCACAGCAAGAGGTTCTCTAGTTCGATTCTCGGCTGGGGTGCCTTCTGTGTGGAGTCTGCATGTCCTCCCTGTGGTCGTGTGGGTTTCCTCTGGGTGCTCCAGTTTCCTCCCACATCCCAAAGACATGTTGTAGGTGGATTGGACACTTTAAATTGGCCCTAGGCATGAGTGTGTGCCTTCTGTGGAAGGTTGGGCGCCGGGCTGGCAACTCGACACCGTAAAACGCCACTGCCAATCATGAGTGGACAGGTGATCCACTGTGGCGACCCCTAACCGGGAAAAGAAGATATAATGATTAATTCCTTATTGTGAACTAAATTCTAGTTTTTACCAGAATCCATTTCAATTAATATTAGTCAGACTTCTCCTCTAACCTAGCAGTTTACTACATCTGCCATATCCTTCGGTCTTCGGTTCACCCCGCATTGATGATGCATTGAGCCACAAGTTGACTCCAATGTGCCCTATCAGCTGCTGCTTCTTTAGCTTCCTCCTAACTGATATTCAGGTGACAGATGTCTCTTGTTACTATTCGTTTACAGTTTTGTCGAGGTCTGCCTGGTCTTCTCTTGTATCCAGCTAGTTCCCAGTTGAGGGATTGTATAGGAATCCTGCTAGTGTCCATGTAGTTAGCATGATCAAACCAATGTAGTCTTCTTTCCATAACAATATTTTCAAGTTTTCGTTGTTACGTTCTTTCCCTAACACCCTCATGTTTTACTTTGTCCTGCCATGATATTCCCAAAATGCGTCTTAACCATTTATGATGTGCAGCCTCAAGTCTTCTCATGGCTGATGCTGTGATTGGCCACAGCTCAGCGCCATACAAGAGTGTAGACAGCACCACTACTTGGTATAGCTTCACCTTTGTGAACAGTGCAATGTTTTTTGATCTCCAGATTTTGAATAGTCTATTGAATGTTGAACTTGCTTTTCCAAGTCTAACCAGAACTCCCTTCTCACAGTTATCTGTATGAGAGATGAAACTATCCAGGTAGCAGAGGTTGTCTGTCGTATCTAATATTGAACCTGCTGCTATGTCTTTGTTGTTATTCCATGCTTCGCTGACCAGCACTTTGCATTTGACAGGATTCATTTTGAGGCCTACTTTCCCACTCTATTTCTCCACTGATGTTGTCATTGTCTGCATTCCACTCCATGTTGTAGCCATAAGAGCTATGTCATCAGCTAAGTCCAAGTCACATAACTTGTTGTCATCGACCCATTCCAGTCCCACTGAGTTTCCATGTAATGCTTTCCGCATGACCCAATCAATAACTATTATGAATAATAAGGGAGACAGTATACATCCCTGTCATACACCAGTGACCACCACAAACCAGGCACTATACTCATTATTCATCAGAACTGTGCACTTATTGTCTTTGTACAGAATCTTAAAGAGTGTAATGAATTTTGGAGGAATCCTGTATTCTGCCAAGATGTGCCATAGTGATGGTCTATGTATACAGTGAAAGGCTTTTTTGAAGGCCACAAAGTTGACAATGACTGGTTTCTTCCACGCTGTTGCTTTTTCTATAATTTGTCTTAGTGCAAATATCTGCTCAGTGCAGGATCGACCTGATCTAAGTCCAGCCTGTTCCTGTCTGAGTCTGTCATCAACTGCTCCTTTCAGTCTAGTAGTACACTGGCAAAAACTTTGCCTGAGACTGACAGCAATGTGATTCCATGCCAATTTCTGCAGTTTCTAAGATATCCCTTTTTTGGTAAAGGGATGATGATGCCATTTTTCCACTCATTGCATTCCTTTTCTTGAGTCCATATGTTCAAGAGACATGTGAAATATTCCACTGAAGATGTAACATACTTCAGCAGCTCCGATTGTATCTGGTCTGTTCCAGGAGTTTTTTTATTCTTTAGTTTGGCAGTAGCTTCCTTTACTTCAGTCTCACTAAAGTCTGCCAACTTTACATCCAAACTCATTGTTGACACTTGGCCAGCATTGCCAAGTCATGCAGACCATCTGGTGTGGGGCAGTTTAGCAGAGATTCAAAATGTTCTTGCCATCTCTTTAATTGTTTCTCATGTTTTTGCAGTTTTTCCGTTTACTAAACTAATAGGTGGTCTCTGTTTTTTCTTGTCTATAAGTTCTTTGGCAACACAATATAATAATGCCCTGGAATTTCCAGTTGCTGCCGCTGTTTCTGCCTCTGTTTCCAGTTTCTCAATCCATAACTTTTTTGTCATTCTTGCACATCTTTTTGATGAGTTTATCTTTCTGTTTATATTCTTCAAACAAAGTATATTAAGTGGTTTCTGTTGCAGTATACATTTTTTACCTGAGAGAGTTGCAAGCCTTCTGCAGAGCCTGTTCTACAGGATTGAGTACCGCCTGTGTTGGTCAGCCATTTTTCAGGGTTTATGCTGAGCCTGTTCACCTCACGTAGAGCTCTAGGTGATTCTTCACTCACATGACCTTCACCAAGATGTCATAGTCTCAGCAGGCAGTCCCCTACTTGGAGTGTTCACCCCTCCACCACTGTGAGGTATAGAGGAGGCCATGCCCTTAGCCATCTAATAATATGGATACTCTGCAAGTAATGTCTGTCATCTTTTTGGATCATCTACCAATTAGAACTGAGGGCTGCAGGGGTTGAAGGGTGTATTTCATCAGCAAAGTCAGTGGGAGTATCCATGACTTAAGTCACTAAAATCAATCTAGGGGAACATCCTCCTGCAAACTCACTAATGTCATTCTCCCATATCATTGAATCTTTTTCAGTTTGCCAGTACCATAGCAAGATACTTTCACCAAGTTCAACTGATCAAATAGTCATTCATCATTGGTAGGAGGTAAGGAAAGCAGTTCCTAATACAGTGAATTTTACTCTTTCATTTAGGAGGTGTCTTATGTGCTCTTTTGCCCACCAGGATACATTCCAAACTTCACACAAACTGTAAGCTGTTCCTTCTTTTTCTCAGTACTCACTTATCTTACAATACCACACTTTCATCCAATCTCCTCAACATTCTGCTTAACCTCTTAACTCTGCTAGCTAGTCATTCCATGTTATGCTCCTCCATTTATTCCAACTATCTCCCCCTTTATATTTTATTTTATTTTATTATAACCCCATTTGGACTCGGCTTCCTCATTTTGAATGACCTTTGCCATTCTCATATCAACTTTGGCTTACTGTGTGTCTAGTACACTACTTATAAGGTCATAAAGCAATAGTTTATATATAAATTAAAGAGCTCTAAATCAAATTCTTTGAGGTGTACCCCATCTGTCCTTTGCTAAGCTGGAATCGTGTCTTCAAATTCATACTGTAGCCTACTGCTTTTGATTCCTTGCTTATTCTCCTTGGGATATCATTCCAGGATTTCTCCAAACCATTTGACTCATGCCATGGCCTGTGTAGGCTAGTCTTTGTATAATATGGAAGTAAGCAATGACTACATAAAGGAGCTTATTTTTCAGAAAAAAAAATATTTGTATACATCAGTAAACATATATCCTTCTTTGCCTAAGAGTCCAGATCACTTTCCCGGAGTGCAGTAGAAGACTGTTTCATTTTTCTCATCCCTTTGCACATCTGCCTCAGCACTGCAGAAATTTGTGAGTAATGCATGCCTCAGATTTCACTGTAACATGACCTCATCTTCCTTATATCTAACTCTAATGTCAAGAAACCTAGTGAAGCTTTGAAGGTTATCTCTCCTGACTTTATGAAGGAATGACAAACAGACCATACCCTTTTGCTACCTAACTAAAGAAAACAGACAGTTAGTGAAGGCAAGTAACCTCAGTGTCTCACCTGTGCTGCATGTTGAAAATACCACTTCTATTCCATTCACCCCTGTACTTGCCGTTGCTATTTTTCCCTCTGCCCCCCTTTCCCTTTACCTGCTCCTCTTTATATCAGAGTCATATTGACAGCTCGACACCTTATGCCCCGACAGAAAAAAATCAAAAATGTTTCACCAAAAGCACTTTCAGTAAAACTTGGAGTAAATCTTTTCACAAGGGATCAAGCCCCCTTGCAATCTTTCCATGTATGTGACACCCCTTAAACCCCCCAAACTTAAGTATACCTACTCCAAGGTCATGCAACAGTGGAGAAAAGGAAATGCACCACTGTTGGTAAAAGTGCTTTCGGTGAAGCATTTTCACTGAAATGGCAGTTGCTGAAAGTGCTGTTGATCTGTTGACAGACTCCCCTTTTTTATCATGGAAATTCACCATTACTTCGCTCTCCATCTCTGTCTCTTGCGCTCTCTTACTCTGTCTCTTTTTTTGTTTGTCTGATTTACTGCAGAAAAAAAGCTGACCAACCATAGACTTGCTTATCAGATGATGTCTACATATGCCCTTTTATTCATCAAATCCCAAAAAGAATGAGCTGAGAAGTAGTTCAAGTTAATGCTTGAATGCTGTAATGCTGTCCTCAGGGCTGACTTACACTGCTATATCTGCATTGCCTCCTCTATGAGTAATACAAACACTGTTTCCTTAGAAACCAATTCACTTTTTAGCATTTGCCTCATTGCTGCCTACCTAACCAAATAGCCTAGCAGTGTGGCCACTGTCTCTTTTAGTAACTCGCTGCCCTTTCTTTAACTAATCTGTCTTAGATACACCTAGCCATAATGCTATTACTTGTTCACCAAAAAAACGGCGCGTCTGCCCACCTCAGTGATTTCATAGCTGTATCTCTTGGCCTACAAGCTGCTGACTGTCCTAAATGTCTCATGTTTAAAGAAAAAACTACCAGCATGAGTAATGTAGCATCTGTAAGTAACATAATCATTACTGATAGTGTGTAATCCATTCAGAAAGAGAGCAATGAGTCCTGCCACAGTGGCTCCCTTTGATCTGCTTGATGGGCCTGCATTCTGGCCCACTCTTATAATCTCCTCCCTGCCAGTGTCTGAAGTAATCTATCAAACTTTACACCTGAAAGGAAAGACTGAGTGTTGTGAGATACAGCCTAATTGTTTTCACTGCATATATTCAGTGCTTGTCTGACAGCCATGCTTCTTAAAACCATCTACAATGACAGCCATCTGTGCAGCTAAGGTAGTAAGGTTAAAAAGGCATCAAAGGACTTCCAAGTGCTAGGAGCACATGGCATTTTTGCCATCTGACTGTAAGATAGTGATGGATAGGCTATTCCTTTATATGACTATGTAATGTGTATCTGTAATTGTGTATATATGTTTGAATATATAATTTCAAATACTGTACAGTGACTAGCTTATGCTACTACTATTTCTAGGAATGTGATGGGTACAACATCTGGAAATGAATTCTGTCTCATAAAAGGACATGTGGTCAGATGGAGTAAAACAGCTGAGACACATCATTTCCATCTGCCTGGCAGAAGACACTGCACATGACAAGAACTGTAGCCATTCCTTTATGTAAAGGAATTTATAACATATTGATTTGTTATAGGTGCTAAACCATTACTCAATGTACATATTTTAGTTATATGTTATAGAAACATATAGTTTATAACACTTGATTTTCCTGCTTTGGGTCGAGTGTCTGTTCCATCTTGCCTCCTATAATAGCTAATAATTGGGTATTTATGGAAGTAGCTTTATGTTAATAAAACCTTGGTATCATTTCATTTGCAAGTAGCAAAGCCACACTCATAATTTGTTTTACTGATCTGCATGTACATTCCAGTCATCCATAATTCTTGGGGAACTGTTGTTTGATGTCAGTCTGCTTTTGGCCCTAGAGAACAATGGATAAGTAACTGCAAGCGGGGTAGAGCAATAACCTTACCCAGCATAGCATCCCAATGCCGTCATTGTGACCCACATAGGTATGATTTCTGAAACACTGATGTCCCTCAGAGTATCTATTTGTTGCCAATGCTGTGGCCGGGGGTAAACACACATTTTAAGTAGCCCCACATTTAAAGACTCCAATGTATCTGTGCAAAGATCTGTATGATTGTTCCCCAAAGATCTGTATCATTGTTCCTCACTCATTAATGCTAGATTGAAACACGATTATAATACCTTAGAACTAACCCTGTTTGATCAACTGTTTCCTCACTTGCCTTGAAGTCCTGACTCTGTTGAATAGCAGTCTGCTCCCATATTCTATTTATAGGTTCTGTATCTGGGAGTTTTATTTGTAAATGAGATAAACCTACTACTACTAGGCTCAAGTAAACCATTTTCAGGTCAGCTCATGAGCACTGTTTGTTTAAGTTACTTGCTTTGAGCCACACGATGTTGTGAGTGGAGACTGAGGAAGTCAAACTTTGTGACGAACTGTCATTGAGTAGGATTTTACTAGCGGAAGTGGAATGAAGTATCAAACAAAGTGTGGTCATCTTCCCACTGTCCCACAATCCCACTGTCCCACAATGTAAAATCTCCAAAGTGACAGATTCATTGGTGACTTTGTAAACACAAATTGTGCACAATTGGGTATCCTGCCTTCTCATAGCCAAATGTTTGTAAGTGCACCATTAATATTGCATTCTTCATGTTAGAAGTCCTTGTGTGAGAAGCACCAGTACACCATACAATGTGTTCAGTAAAACTGCACACATTCTTAAGTTACAGACTCACTAAAACTTTACAAAGACTAGTGAGAAGAATTGCTCACTTACCTGCTTTCATGAGCCAGTACACGGCTAAAGAGTTGTTTATTTAAGCACGTCTTTGGCAAGGAGCTTCACTCAGACTTTCTATCAGTTTAAGAGTTTAAAGAACTGCTATGTTCAGAAGCTGAAAAATGGGAAAATGTAGATTTTTTTAGTCTGTGTTAATATTCTTTGCTGTACTGATGTTCATGCAGCACTGTAAGAAGTTTTTTTTTTTTTTTATTGCTTTACCCCAAAATGGCCTGATATCAGTGGTCATATGAAACGATTTTGTTTTTCGCAAACAGTTTTCCTTCTCACAGTATATACTGTACGTCTCCAGAAGATATTATTTTGAGCATTGTTTATTTTTTTGGCTGTTCTGTCTATACACTTAGAATGGTAATACTCAGAATTACTGCTTACCTCCGAAATGTCTGTTGTGAGTGTCAGTTAATTTTTACCATTGTCGCTGATTTTGTGTCCTTTTCCATCTTTTAAGCACAGTATAATGAGTCCTTTCTTCTTAAGCCACAAATAGTACTTAAATTTTATTGCCTTCTGTGGATGCAAAGGATGAGATATCTACAGGGGCTAATCCTTCCCTTCAGTCCTTCTCTAAACCACAGGTATCACTTACTGATACTCTTGCCTCAGCTTCTATCGCTGTTGAGTCTGACATTAAATAGTAAAATAGTTGGATCCCAGAAAATTAATAGATTTTTGAACCCATTAGGAGGGAAAGAAGAAAGGGAATACAAACACATTTCTATGAAGGCATTTCTGGTGCTAAGAAATCATAAAATGTAGTGACCAATGTGATGGAAAGGCTAAGTAGGTAAATTTGTAAATAAAGTATCATGAAATTTCATGCTGATTTAACTTGGTGTTGCCCTAGGAGAGTGCGACACAAAAGGGAGAGCCAACTAACTGATTCCTTATTTAAACGTCAAAGGGTATTGATCATTTAATATATTGGAAAGTATACTCTTGGATAAAGAAGTGCTGTGTTAAGTTGCAGCATTCCTCTAAAGAACAGAATGCATCCATTGTTTTGTCAACATTGTCAAGGCTGTGAAAAGGATCTTTGTATATGTGGCTATTGCATTAGAAAACTTACTAATGTAAGGTTATACCTATCATGAATGTTATTCACTGCAAATTATTTTAAAAGGATACTCATTTTAATATACTGAGCCCCAAATTAAAAAAAAAATTGCTTCTCAAACAGAGAAAAGTAACTACAGCATTTAACTTGTAAAATATGCTGATCTTTTAATATTATATTTGTGGGCACAGTACATCTTCAAGTAAAAAAAAAACAAGGCTGGTGGATTTTTCAGATGCAGCTGATTTCCAGCTGTTGTGCTGCATAGCCTAAGTAAATTCATAATTGTCATATTTAGAAATATAATCTCATTGTTAGTGTTTTATGCTATAACTTTTCCTTTCAGTAGTTTCAGTCCATATTAAACATTACTCTGAGTTTTACTTGAATTTATCTTCAAAATCGTGGCACTATTTATGATCACTGATCTGCACATTTGCATTTTTGCTACCATGTCGAATATACTTATCCAGAAGAATCACTCTAAATACACATACCATTGACAGAAGGAGAGAGGTACCTAACAATATTCATCCGTCCCAGTAACATTAACAGCATGTGTTTTGTTAACCTATACGTTAATGAGAAAGAAAATACAGTAAATCATTATCTCCTCTCTCATTTAATAATGAATATATTAATGAATTTATTTATTTAGTCAAATCACAACGTGATAAAAAAAATCTCTACCATAAAGTTGAAAACAAAAAAACTCAACACATAAACTAATTGCTTGGGAAAAAATTGCATTATTTACTGGAGAAATATTGAATGATTTCCATATTGTGTGTATATGTATAAAGTTTTTGTTATGGACTTTGTATAAAGTTTATTATAATTATAAATGTAAATATGTTTATTCATTGTTTTTGTTAATAATAAAAACATTTTTGAAAAAAAAGCAAGTACAGTAAATAACACTGACATTTTCACCTTTTAACTACAACAGAAACAGAATTTCTCTGCATTATATAACTCTACTCAGGAAAGAAAATGCACAGTGCATGAATCTGAATGGACATTTGGGGTGTCATGTGACTGGTCTAAATCATATAACTAGTAAATTTGAATAAGTGTTTGTAACAGAATGGCTAGGAAGAATTTATCATTTGTGTAAATAAAACTGTTTCTGAAAACTTAGGGAATGAATTCACACTTTTTTTGGAAATGTTAAGGTGAAGTGCTTGTTTGATAAAAGCAGGGGAGTCATATACATATAGGAAGTCAGTAATAGGACACCATAGCAGAAACTCTGTAGTAACTGACCACCTTACTAAAGTAACATTAGAATTGACATAAAGAATGCAAGCGTGAAATCACTGTGAAAGAAATTGTGCTTTGCTTAAACATCTACTTTTTTCTGAGATAGGGGAAAAAATGGGAAGAAAACTTAAGAAAATAAGTTGGACATGTTATTGTTTTAAAATGAAAAACAAGAATTTTAGAACATATGTATGTGTGTACCGTACTATTAAATGATTCCTTACCTATGTTAGAAGCAGCTATAAGAAAATGAAGGAAGATTTTTGTAGACATTGACACGTATGACTTAATAGGTAGGACAATATGTATTACTGTCCAGTTTTTACATGTTTTGGTCTTGGTCAAGATCTATGGGTCAGACAACATGGGATTCCTGTATGCTAACCTGTGAGCAATTCGATTACTGTTCTTCCCTACAAGAGGGACAAGACTTTCACTGTATGTTGTGATGCACTGTTTACCAAACTATAATTGTTATCCAGAGTGGTTCATACATCACTAATGTCATTGTTTGTAGTATCTCTTCATTGACTTTTCTGATCAAACTATGAATTCTTTTCCCCAGATTTGATGATATTACATTTAATGATGAGACTGTTATTTTGTACCTGGATTTAACTTTTTTAAACCGTCTTACAGTTTTTTTTTTTTCTTGAGGTGGGTTACATGTGAAATTAAAGTCATGGCCAGCAGACCACCACTCCCCAGCCTGCTGCTTGCCAATGCTCAATCTCTTGAGAACAAAGTAGATGACCTCAGAAGTAGAATTGTGACTCAGAGAGAAATGAGAGATTGCTGTGTAGTGATGTTTACTGAAACTTTGTTATCGGATAATATTCCTATTTCAGTTGTCCAGATGCATACTCATTCTATCCATCTTGTGGGCCGCTCAGAGGCATTGGGTAAAATCAAAGGTGGAAGTACTTGCATCTGTATTAATAACAGATGGTGTTCAGATGTGCAGATTGTTAGCAAACAGTGCTCAAGTGAAGTAGAGCCCCTAATACTGAAATTCAGATCCTTCTATCTACTGAGACAGTTTACAGCTATGTTTATCTTAGCTGTTTGTATCCCTCTATAAACCAATTGCTCGGCTGCATTGGGGACATTGTATGAGGCTATAAATGCCCAAGAAACTAAACATCCTGGCGCAGTGCTTATAGTGGCTGGTGACTTTAATCATTGCGACTTACGGTCTGTGATGCCACCATACCAGCAACATGTTACCTTCGCTACACATTCGAAAAATATATTTGATCATGTGTACAGTAATATGAAGGAGGCAAACAAGGCTGTATCTCACCCTCATTTTGGTCAATCTGATCATATTTCTGTATTCCTCTACCCGGCATATAGACAGATCCTCAAACAAGCACCCATTGTAAGAAAAATTGCTAAGGTGTGGACAGAGGAATCTGAGTAGAAGCTTCAGAACTGTTTTCAGTGTAACCAGTAGGATGTTTTTAAGAAAGCTGCTTTAAATGAGGATGGTATTGTTGATCTGGACGAATACAGTTTTGTAGTTTCCAACTACATAAGCACATGCACTGATGTCATTGTGCCCCATAAAGACATCTGGAAATATCCAAATAATAAACCACGGATTAACTCAGAAGTTCACTCTGTGCTTCATGCCCGCTCCAAGGCATACGCCTCAGGCAATGTCAGTGAGTATAAAAAATCTAGATATGACTTACGCAGAGCTATAAGAGCAACAAAGGAGAATTACAGTCATAAGCTGGAAGGCTATTATTCGACTGTTGATACAAGGTGTATGTGGCAAGGCCTGGAAAACATCATAAGCTACAGAGACAAAGGCAGAGGGATGGCTACTGACAGCCAGTTTTCACTGGATGATTTCAATGAATGCCCAGTTTGTGGTCCAAAACACTGAGTCAAAGGTATCACCATAAGAGAGAGAGGCAGAGAGGAGCCACCACCACCTTTCACAATATCAACAGCAATTGTGGCAAAGTTCTTGAGGAGAGTAAATCCCTGGAAGGCAGTCAGTCCAGATAAAATTGCTGGAAGGACTCTCAAAACCTGTGCTTCAATGCTTGCCAATGTTCTGGCTGATATATTCAATCTCTCCCTTGCATCAGCTACAATTCCCACTTGTTATAAGGCAACCACTATTATTCCACTGCCGAAAAAGTACAAAGCCAACTACCTGAATGAGTGCTGGATGTTTGCATCAACTCCCAGAGTGATGAAATGCTTTGAAAGAATCAGTATGAGTCATATTCAGTAAGTTATACCTGATACAATAGATCCCCTGCAGTTTGCATACAGCCTGAATAGGTCAACAGAGGATGCAGTCAATACAACACTGCATACATTCTTACTCATTTGGAGAATAAGGACTGTTATGGCTGATTACTGTTTATTGATTATAGTTCGGCCTTCAATACGGTGATACCAATGATGCTCATTTATAATCTGTCCATTCTGGGTGTGCCACTGACTCTTTGCAGTCGGGTCTCGGATTTTTTACAGGCTGACCACAGTCAGTCAAGCTGGGGAATAACATCTCTAAAACAATATTAATAAATGTAGGAACTCCGCAAGGCTGTGTGCTGAGTCCAGTGCTGTACACCCTCTTCACTTATGATTGTGTTGCTTCTCAACATGATATCAGTATTGTCAAATTTACAGATGATACAGCATCTGATCTGATCTCTGGGGGTGATGAGTCAGCATATAGTAGGGAAGTGGAGAACCTTGTGAAGTGGTGTTGGTACAGTAATCTTTCTCTTAAAACCAGGAAAACAAAAGAGATGATCATTGATACATGGAGGAATAGAGGGCATCACTTACCATTACATATTGGTGAGTCTAAGGTGGATAGAGTAGCTATGTTCCAATTCCTTGGTATTAACTTCTCTGAGGACCTTATCTGGACTTATAACATTGTAGACCAGGTATGGAAAAGCCAGTAACTGTATTTTCTGAGAAGGCTGAGGAAGTTTGGCATTCCCAGTGTCATCCTCAGCAACTTCTACAGATGTATAATTGAGAGCATTCTCTCCCACTGTTATTACAGTGTGGCTCTGGAATAGTACAATACGGGATCGCAAGGCTCTGCAGTGAGTAATAAAAACTATGCAAAACATCACTGGAGTAACACCCCCTTGCGTTGGAGGACATCTACATCAATAGAGTTGTTAGGAGGGATCCTAACATTATCATGGACACTACCCACCCACAACACAAACTGTTTATGCTGCTGCCATCAGGGAGGCATAATAAGAGCATGGCAGCCAGAGCAACCAGGCTGAAAGACAGTTTTATACCTTGAGCTCTTAGACTGTTAATTAAAACTCACATACTGCCTCTCCCTCCAGTATTGCAGGTTGGTTTATATTTGGAGGGAACGAGCTTGTTTGCACAAATGCACTCTTTTGCACAGTTATATATATATATATTTACTGATATTGGTATTTATATTATTGTCTATTTGTTGTCTTAGATTACTTCTTGTTAATTGTCTTTGTTTTTATATGTTGCTGGAGGATTTACAGAATAAGAATTTCATTGTACTTCGGGACACTGTCTCTTGTACATATGACAATAAAGTTGAATTGAATTGAACTGAATTAACACATTTTACTCACCACAGTTCTCATCAAAGTGATGTTCAAATGCCCCTGTCTTATATCCTCATCTTTTGCATTCTCCTCCTGAGCTACTTAATTTCACATTCAACTACATAGCTGATAATGTTAAGCTGAATTAATTTGTCTGCAATGCTCTTGTGAAGAATTGTATCAGCTGCTTTGGTGAGATCTAAAAATCCTATAAAGGTGGTTAGTCCCTAATCAAGTGCTTTTATTACTATCACAAAATAGTATTACAGTGGGTTTGTAGGTTCATAGGTGTTTAGTAGGATAATGACCACAATGGCTTTTTTAAGCCTAGCCATGCATCCCAAATCTCTGACAAATTGTGGTACCCTTGATAAGTGTAAGCAGGTGCTTGGAAGATTAAATATTTACAAGCAGGTGCTTGGGAGATTAAATATTTACAAGCAGGTGCTTGGGAGATTAAATATTTACAAGCAGGGGCCTGGGAGATGAACCATTTACATGTTGCCTGTGTCCATTAGAGACATAGGTACCAAGCCAGGGATGAATTTCCTATTCTCCATCCAGTTGTCCAAGTTATACTTGAATTGGGTTAGGGAGGAACTCTGCTTCACATGAATGGGGAGTCTGTTCCCAAGACAGGATAGTCTCTAGGATATATACCTGTCTCTCCAGCTTATTGGTAAGATTATATCATTCTCGTAGTAGTTTAGTTATCTAAGAACCTGCTAGAATGTTGTCTGGATCTATAAAGCTAATGTTCTTAAACTTCTTTATTGTTTTATATGTCATCACTTTTGAAATGTGCGTTGTTGGTGTGAGGTCACCCTTCTTTTGTACTGATGTAGTATTTATAATATTAATAATTTTTTAAATCACACAGGATTTTTCCACCACAGTATGTGCATATGCAGTTGTGTAAAGAGGGTAAATAAAAGTAAAATAAAATAAGTTGAAAATTAAAAAAAAGCACAAGAGTCAAATATGTGTATTAATTTAAAGTCAACTGATTACATGTAGTAAATGAATTAATTAGTTTATTTGTAATAGAAGACTGTGGTAAATCTAAAATAGGAAGAGGAACTGTATTCCAAACTATGCAATGCAAAGTCTTACATAATATAGTCACATACCTTAGAATATGTAATAATAATAATAATAATAGGAGAGAAAGGAGAGAAAAGAACCCAGGAAAATAATTAGGAGATTAGAAAAGTAATGAAGAGGGCTATAAGTGTTGCATATGTTTTGAAAGAAGAATGAAGGCTTATTACTGAGATCAGATGAATGATGGGAATTAATTTGGAGGCATGGTAGCTACCACTGAAGCATTTACTTTTATCAAATGGGTAATTGTAAGAGCTTTGACAGACTGGATGTTATTTACTACTCTTTAAGCTGGCAGAACAGGCTTCCAGTGTTTGGGAGGAAGTATAAAGGAGCTGAGATTGCTGTAAAATATGTGTTATGTTATGTAATGTACAAAGGGAGGAGGCATCAGGATGAAGTGATCTTAGTAGTGAAAAGTCCTTAAGGAAGCCTGTTAGTGAAGAAGTGGAAGGTGCTTATATCAGTTAGTTTTTAAAGAAGGAAAGTTAGTATTCTACTTTGAGTGAATACACAGTTCCCAGCAGACAAGTGCTCTTCTCTGGTTCATCGAAACAAACTTTGTAACTGCTGATGTAGTTTAAATAGAGAACTTGTTCATCTCCTAGAAGAACCAGCCAATCATCAGGAACTTAACTCAAACAAGGCAGTGATCAGCCTGGTGATAGGAGAATTGATTTTCCATGTAGAAGAAAAGAGTGGTCTCCTTTTCATAGGTTCATAGGTTAGTACTAGGCTATCAGCCCTATGACCTATACAAGCCTAGCCATAACAATTCCCTGGCTATTTCTTCCCACACTATTTACTTCCCTGGACCCCTGTCTAGCAGGGCGACTGACGTGATCCCCGGGGTGAATTTCCTTTCACTCATCCAATCGCCAAGGTTCATTTTAAAGAGGGCCAAAGAGGCACTCTGCTTGACATGTATGGGCAGTCTATTCCAGAGTCTGGGGAGTCTCTGGGTCAGGAACCTATCCCTCCAGCATGTTTTGTTTATTGTGATGACAAGTTTAGATCCCTGGAGCATGTGGCTCTGAGGGATTGGGATTTCTTTAAGTGTAGCATGTCCAACAGCTCTGGGTTTGACATGGCCTTGTATGTTAAGCAGAGATTGCCTCTGAGTAGACGATATGTGACAGAGTATAGCTGGAGTTTTTTAAGTCGGTCAGCGTAGGGCATCTGCTTTAGGCCTGTGATTCTTTTAGTGAGGTATTTCTGTGGCCTTTCCAGTTGTTGCAGATGTATTGATAGGTACATACCAAATGGGGCGTTGTATTCTATAATGGGTCTAATGAGGGATGAGTACAGTGGGACAATGACTTCCTTTTTTTCTGGATGAAAAGCCCTTAGTGATGAGGTGTGCCATATAGAAGGATTTCCTGACTGTTGTGGCGATGTGGTTATCGAAGGTGAGACCACTGTCCACCTGTGTCCCTAAGTCTCTTATCACACTTTCGGTGTTTAGTGTACTGCTACCTATGTGGTAATTCACGGGTACATGTTTTTTCCCAAAGAGGATAACTGTACATTTCTTGGCATTGAGCTTGAGCCCATGGCTCTGGCACCAAGCATCTGTTTCTGTAAGGCCCTTTTGTAGAGTATCCACATCATTTGGGGATTCAATAATGGCTCCCAGTTTGCAGTCATCTGCAAACTTTGTTAGCCAGAGTCCCTTAGTGTTGGCCTGTACTTCAGAGAAGTAGATGCCAAACAAGAGCGGTCCCAGGACTTAACCCTGAGGTACTCCACTTGTCACTTGTCTGGACCTGGATTTGGAGTTGGCTACTTTTACAGTGTGGGTTCTGTCAGTAAGCCAGTTGGCAACCCATTGAGTGACATAGGGATTAATGCCCAGCTTAGTAAGTTTATCTATGATTCCAGAGTGGGGGATGGTGTCGAAGGCCTTGGCGAGGTCTAGATAGGCTGTGTGGGCCACCTTACCCTTGTCCATGGCTCTGGAGACTGATTCAAAGAAGTCAATCAGGTTCAGGAGACAAGATCGGCTCTTCATGAACCCAAACTGGGTAGGGTCCAGTGTTTGAAGGTTGCCAATGTCTTTGTTTATAAGTTCCATGTTAATATGTTCCATGGCCTTGCAGATAAGGACTGTCAGACTGATGGGACGGTAGTTTCTGGGATCCAAGGTGGATCCCCCCTTGTGGAGTGGGATAACTGTAGCTCTGCGCCACTCAGTGGGCATGAAACCTGAGGTGAGGCTATGATTAAACATGACACTTAGGTGAGTTGCCAGTTCATATTGTTGTTCATGTAGTAGACAGCCCAGGATGTCATTTGGTCCCATGGATGCTGTATTCTTAGCTTTGGAGAGTGCGTTTTTTACCTGTGTGACTGTTATTACCAGAATTTGGCAATCTTCCGGTATTGAGATGGGCCCTTTAGGAGGTTAGAGGGAGTGAAGTTGGCACTGAATCGATCTGCCAGGATATTGGCAATATCCTTGAGATCAGTATATTTAATGCAATTCTGTTTTAGCTCAGAGCAGATCTGAGCATTGCCATTTAGATTCTTGACATAGTTATAGAATGCCTTGTGGTTGTCTTTGGAATCTTTGGCAATTTTATTTTCGTAACTAGCTTTGGAAGATTTTATGAGGGATCTCAGTTTCTTACTGAGGCTGGTAAGGGAGTTTTTTGCATCCTGGGATTTTCTTCTTTTCTGCAACAGTTTCTTCCTTCTGTTGTAAAGTTTGTTTGTGGCAGGGGATCACCAGATTGGCTTCCTTTTTTTGGAGGAGAGCATCTTGGTTCTATTTTGGATGGCACGATTCATGCATGAGTGGACGTGCTCGTACAGTGCCTTAGTGTAGGATTCAGCAGTCAAACTTTCAGTTCCCGTCTGCATGGGTGTCATGACGTTTGTCATTTCTGACTTGAGTAGCATGAAGTTGGCTTTGGAGAAGTTTTTTATGGAGGTTTCCTTACTGGGGGGGGGGGTGGGGGTGGGATGTGGATGTTAAGGGTGATTAGCTTATGGTCAGACCTGACTAACAAGGGGGGTGACCATAGGTGTGGAGCATCGATTTCCCATGTTGGTAATAACCAAGTCTAGGATACTGGAGCCCCTGGTGGGACTATGGGTTAGTTGATCCAGGGCATTGGAATTTATAAGAACCGTTGGGCAAAGGTGTTGGTACATGAGTAGTTTTCCCAGTTAATGGCAGGATAGTTAAAATCACCCAGTATTAGGGTGTTTGGTTGTATCTTAATATTTTTCAGTATGTTTAGAAAGGTGTAGTGAGAATCTTGGGGCATGGTGGGGGAACTGTAGCAAGCTACAATTTGGATTGCAGTCTTACCTAGTGTTAGTTGCACCTGGAGAATTTCAGATGCATTGTGTTGGGCAACTAGCCTGGTGGTGTGAATATCCTTGGTGAATATGGACAGTCCTCCACCTTTAGTGTTTCGGTCCTGGTTTGGTGGCCGAAAAGTGTGGTAAGAGTTGTAGCCTGGTATTGCAGGGGTGCTCTCTGGAGCCTTGAACCAGGTCTCAGTTACTGCACATATATCAATGTTCTCCATTTTTAGGAGTGGCTCGAGAGAGTGCATTTTGAGGTTTAGACTTCTAGCATTGAGTAACATTACCTTCAGATTTTGCATGCTTGTACCTGTTATGGTCATGGTTTTGTCCTTTGAACTTTGCCTAAAAAAGGCACTATAGGGGTGGCAAGAGCCTTAGCCAATAACCTGAATCCTAGGGGCGACAGGTGCAGACCATCTCTGGCAAAGCATCGTGGTTTTTCAATCATGTCGTCCCAGGCAGACAGATACTGGATCCTCTTTGAGTGACTCCAGAAGCTTAGCCAATTGTTGAAGTCAATCATTTTGTCCTTATATTGTGGTATCATTCTGGGTAAAGGCAGGATGCTACTCAGGGCTAGGGTTATACCTGCCTGGGCCACATGATCCGAGAGCTCTTCCATGTCTCTTTTCATGTAGTCCAGGGAGGTACATCAGAAGTCATTCACTCCAACATGGACAATGACAGTCATATTTGTACTTGTTGTGGAGTCACTTGAGTGCATGCATTATGTGGTGGATCCTGGCACCCGACAGGCAGCTGACTGTAATTTTCTCCTTGTTCAACCTGGTGAGTGTGACATCAGTGTGCCAGACTATAGAGTCACCTATGACTAAAGTGTTAGGTATGTTGTCTTGCCTTAGGGGTTGTTGCTGGGTGGTATACTGGTGTTGTGAGCTATGTGACACTCTGGTTGTGACTGGTGTTTGTTTGGGTTTCAGCTTCAGAGGTCTTTGTTGCTTGGGCAGGTTACAGTTAAGGGCCTCTGCATATGTGGATTTAGTGTTGCTATATGTGGGTGTTGGTGGTGCGGGTTTAGAAGGGCTATGTGTTGCTTGAGGCGTAGTGTGGGTGTTAACCTTCTCCTCTTGACTGTCTAGCACAATCTTCGGTGGAGAGAGCTTTGCTTCCAGTTTGGCTATGTAAGTGCATCTCTCACAGGTTGTAGTGTTGGGTGGTAGGAGGAGAGGGTTGTCTGTGTACATGAAGAAATTGCTGCATTGCCCCAGTATGCCCAGATTCACCAGGTGGACAGGAGAAATCACCGGAAACTGACCCTTGAACATGCCTGGTTTGGTGCTTTTTTTTTTTTTTTTTTTTTGTAAAGTACAGGAGCTGTTTTCTCTTACCTTAGCAAGGTACTTTGCAATTATAGGGTGTTTAGTGCCTACGATTAATTTCTCCTTATTAACAAGGAGAGTTGATTGCTTGTATCAGTTTAAGGCTTCCTAGTGCTTTCCAGCAGCTATTAGAAGAACTGCTAGTCACAGGGATGCTTAACGGTAAGATGAAAAAAATGCACACTGCAGTGTGCCCTAGAGAAGTTAGATGTGAAAGTAGGTAACTTAAGTTTTACCTTTTTAAAAAGTTAAGGTTTAGTGGAGAGTTACTATTTTTAAAACAGCAAGATTGATTGAAAGGGGTGGTCACTTTTGTATTCTGGTACTATGGAATACAGTAGGATGGCCAATAAATTTAAATAGTTGAGGGGGAGTGATTTCAGAAATGATAATTTTGTGCTTACTCCCACAAGCCAGTAATCACGTGATCTATGTTCCTGGGAGCTTGCTCAAAAAAACAAATAGAATCTTGGAGACATTTATAAAATCCAGAAATAAAGCCTTCATTTGCAAATTTGGTTGCTGATCAATAGAGCTTTGGGAAATCTGTTTTACTATATTATGCAGTTGTCTGTAGCTACATTGCACTGTTCTCTCTGTCTTCTAAACAGAAGCTTGGCAACTACAGGAGCTGTTTAAATAGAGACCCAATTCTTATCTTACCGTATCTATTTAGACTTCAGGATTTTAATTCAGAGAAGACAATAGTCATCACAGGGCATGGAGGGTGAAGCTAATCCTACAGGGATGAAAATCCTGTTCTTCTTTTCAGCAGATCTTTTTCCTACAGTAAACAACTTATTGTTTTTCCTGTGAGTCCAGTCAAGAACAAGTGAAGGATTGTAGGAAATCCACAGACACATATATTAAGTGTAAGTCTCGTCTTTGATCAGTTCAGATTTGTGCTAATGATAGCCCGATGCCTGTTTTTTTTTTAAACTTAATTACAATTTATTGGAAAAGTTTATAATTTTTTTTCATATTGTTTCATGTACAGAAAAAATGTTTAATTTGCTTGTTATATTGTAATTGATATTTCATGCAAACAAGGAACAGAAGTCAGAGGTATAGGTTACAGCTTTAGCAATGGACTACAATAGAAGATGATTACAGCAGAATTTATTTAGATCAAGTATTAATTCTTGGGAAGTACAACAAGCTATTCAGAATTAAAAAAAAAATACTTTGTGAGTAACAATTTATGCTGGACTTGTGGTGGGCAGTATTGCTTTCTTTATCTTTACAGTAGCTAAGAAAAATGTCTTGCAAGCTATTTATTAATCTTATTAGGCAGTCCATTCTGCCTCACTGGTGTAAGGGCTGGCGGTATTTCTGTATCAGACTGTATGTAATTGCTAAGGCAACAGATGTGTTTACTGTATGCTCTCACAATGTAGCTGTCTGACTGGATTATTTAGATGCTGGTTCACTTTAGGGTGGCACAGTAGCACAGTAGTTACCATTACTGCCTTACAGCACTTGGCTCTCCAGTTCAGTTTTCAGCAGGGGTACCTTCTGTGTGAAGTCTACATATTATTTCTTTGTTTGTGTAGATTTTTTTGGTGTTCCAATTTCCTCCCACATCCCAAAGACATATCATAGGTTTATTGGTAACCTTTCAAATTGCTCATAGGTATGCAAGTCACTATGTGTGTGTGTGTGTGTGTGTGTGTGTGTGTGTGTGTGTGTGTGTGTGTGTGTGTGTGTGTGTGTGTGTGTGTGTGTGTTTGTAGGTGTGTCTGTGTGCATGTGTGTGCGTGTGCATGCGTGCATGCATGCATGTGTGTGTCTGTGTGTGTGTGTGTGTGTGTATGTATCCGGGCAGAGGTTGGAGCCCTGTTCAAGATAGTTTGTTTGTTATGCACCGTTTGAGTGATTGAATAAGTTCCAGTTTTCCTGTAATCCTGAATTAGACTATGGTTATAACATGATTCATATAATTCCTTTAGATTTGTAAATACTAAGCCTGTTTGTAAGGTGGCTTGATGTTTAAAAATAGATGACTCAAATAGGTGCTTAATTTTTGACAAGCTTTTCTGGAAATTCTTACTGTGGTTCATAAGATCATAAATTAGCACTAGGCTAACTACCCTTGTGAGCCATTTTAAACCTGGCCAATTACCCCATATGATAAACAAACCCTTCACCTTATCTGTAACATAAACACCTTAACAATTATGCCAACCTCTTGAGATGTCACTGTGTTGCTTACATTTCACTTTGATTCATCAGTACAAAAATGTAACTAAATTTATGATTTATAATTTTTAGTACAACCCACCAAGTAGCAAAACACTCTAATAAGCTGACAATAACATATGAAAAAAAACTCCCAATCTAAACCACATCTACATTCAAAAGTATCTAGAAGATATAACTTGACCAAACCCTTAACCTTGGGGATAACATTCAGAAAGCTAAATCAAAAATTAAGTACATCCTGTTATGAGCCCGTAAAATTACACTTCCTTTCACTCTTAACTATTGCTGCCATGACAAAGATATACTGTTTGCCCAGATAAAACATGACTAACCCGCATAGCCATGGTATCTTAAGAAAAACACTTCAACATAGCAGTCACTGCCCCTGCAAAATCTCTCACTTCATAGCCAAGTTCCCTAAAAAATGAACATCACTGCCTACATTCAGAAAGCTAACTGGTTACCAGTAAAGTAAACAGCTAACTATTACTTGGCTCCCTGATCTTGCACATCATGCACCAAGGCACTGTCTTACCCCTCTTCACCAAATCCATTCCTATTACCCCTTTGCTGCAACCTCAAAAACTATCCCTTTCAGGACTAACCAGGACAAAACTACAGTGTACTAAACACATTTTGTGTCTTCTAGACACCAAAATATGGCAAGAGATACCCATCAGCTTAAAGGATATCTGACTTATACCAAAATCAGGCCACAATTTAAAGCATACATGCAACACAGCCATTACAAGGGCCCTAACTCAGGCTATATAACTTAACTCCCCTTAATAGCCATAGACCTATCCTTGGCAAAAATTCCCTAAGTCAGGCCTGATAACTTAACTCCCTTTCATACCCCTAGACCTGTCCTACATGTATACATGTACATAGTAGCCCTTCCAAATCAACCTCCTCTAACGTCTCCGTTGTAAAGTACTTTTCCTCTCTCTCACTCGGTCTCCTCCCCTTCTTCGGCTTCATCTTCTCCTTATTATTAATATCGGACTACATTTCTCTTCTTTACATCGCCGTTGTATTTATATAGTATGTAGATCAACAGTTACATGTTACTTATGCGATATACCTCTGCCTGCTTTATGGAACCTGACAACAGTAAAATTGCCAGAAAAGATCATCAAAACTAGACAGTCAATCCACAGGCTTACGGTAAGTACACCATCAGAGTAGCAGCTGTTCATCTCACAACACTCTGTGACTTGAAGATGGCATGCAAGTGGAGTATTTACAGAAAAGACAGCTGGGCCTGAAACTGGTCATTATTGATTAGTGCCCTACCCCAACAAACATACATACATGTGTACATAAATAAATAATTAGATAAGCAAACAATCAAACAAACAGTTACAGCTATCACCCTGTTTTGTACTGCATACCACTCATTGTAGAAGCATATGCACACTTGTAGAACTTGTCAGGTTGGACAGCACAGACTGAATCAGAAACAGGAGCTGCATACTCAGCAAATTTGTTTCAGAACACCATACAAGCAGAAATGGAATTAGCTGGGCATCTGGTCTTCTCACTCTACCAGATGTTTTGGTACCACTTAACTGAGGTCATTCACATATTCAGCTTTGATCTATATTTGTAATACTTTTCCTAGGCATTACTAAAAATGCACTGTTTGTTAACTGGTTTATTGTGTTGCTTCTGTCTTTTGCTTGGGCTGATAACCTGTGCAACTAATGACATTTTTGTAATAAAATGTAATGGCAAACTTCAGTACATTACACAACAGTGTAGTACTTGAGAAAACAAAATCATGCTTAGGTCTAGAGAAACATGCCATAGCTGGAGTGATGAAAAAGTCATTATTTTATATAGACTACATCAGACTTTGAAGTAATAACAGAACCTATGATGCATTTACTTGTACTCTTTAAAAACACTCACTAGAAAATGATAGATTTTTATTCCAATATTCGAACAAAAATGAGCAGGTTACATAGAAGGTATATGATTTCTGTGCTTCTGTTCTGATCAGACTCAAAAACTCTGCCCTTTCCATCAGGTTAAAAATACGAAGTACAAGGCAGTACATTGAATCTGCATTACACTGCAGTACTATATAAGGTTTCCAAAATACTTAAGCTCATAATCAAGAAATAAAAACTTTTCAAACTTTCATTACGGCAGTCCTGACCAGAAACAAACTCATCTTCTGATGCCAAGTGCCTCAGTAATACCCTTGTCACACAGGCAGTTGACAGAGGCCATGCAGGGCATACAGTGTATCTACAGACCTGGCCTAGGCATTCAACACTATATCCCATGGTGGCATCATAAGAAAGCTAAATAATTTAAAAATATATCCTAATATGTTAAGATGGATAGCAAACTGGCTGAAAGACAGAACCCATACTGTGTAAGTCGCAAGCATCTCATAAGAAACCTTGATTGTGACCAGTGATGTTCCTCTGGGTTTTGTATTGGAACCCCTCCTTTCTGACATTTACTTTTCTGGTCTTCAGCAGGGAGCAAAGATCTCTGGCTTACTAAGTTTGTAGATGACAATAAACTGGGAATTATTGTTAAGTCCCTTTCTGATAATACCCGAACCCTTGAGCAAGAACTCTACTTTATAAACTGTTGGTGTACTGAAAAAGAACTAAAATGAAATGCTAAAAAATGCAGTATCTTTAGATTTGATAGGCAACCTCTCATCTTAGCATACTGCATTACCAATACAGCACTACAAACTAAATATGAATTTAGGGACCTTGGAACCTGTGCTAATAACACCATATCATTTTTATCATCTTATGGTAACAATAGTCAGGAAATCTTTCTACTTAGCACAACTAATCACTAAGAGAACAACATTCAGTTACAAGGAAGTCACTATTCCCTTGTTTTCAGTATTAATTAGGCGAGTTGTTGAATACAATACCCCAGTCAGGACATGCCTTACTACACATGTCAAGCAATTAAAAAGGCCACAGAAATTCTTAACCAAGAAGATCACTGACCCAAAGACCAAGGCTACCAGGACAAGCTGGAGCATCATCCCTTTGTTCCATATCTTACAGACTTTTGAGAGAGACGTATGCCTGTCATACTGAGCCATTGGAAACCCAGTTGTACTTGACCCAACCTCTTATCCCCACCAGAAACAGGGACTTAAATCTTCACCAAAAAACATAGGCCTCTATGTTTAGAAACATCATTGATTCCAAGTCCCATCTGAAAACATGTACATGTGCATGTCTGGTCTTAACTTGCTGACAAAGGCATTTAAAAATAAAACAATATACAGGCAAAATATATCCTTAGGTAGTGATTCAGAGATCAATGCCTTTTTACAGAACAAAGATCGTGTAGCAGATATTAATACCAAATATTTAAATATACTTTATGTATGCTGACTTATCCTATGTGGTCCTTGAGACAGTGAAGGAGATACACCAGGAAGTGCGATATATCTATATAAATAAAAATGTAAATGTTCGTTTGTTCAAAATCTTAAATCTCCGAAAGTTCTTCACTGATTGCTTTGAAATTTTCACACAATGTTGCATTCGAATATGCGCATGTTTTTATATACCTACTATTATATAGATGTCACACGTTGCATTCGAATACGCACGTGTTTTTATATACCTACTATGGATTCTATATATTTATATACAAATATGCAATTTTATATGTTTTTGTTATAACTTTCTTACTTCTTTTTCAGTGCAATTGATCTGCTTTAGTTCATCCAAATAATGCCTCACAGAAGATCAAACTTAGGTTGCCGTACTCGCGGAGTGGAAGCAGTGCGACGAGTAATTGCAAATCAAACTGAGGAAGAACGGGCATCAGCGAACGAACAAAACAGACAAAGAATGGCTCAAATATGTGCCGAGAAAGCAGCAGAGCGACGTGCAGCCAGACTTGAGGATGCATGGTTGCGAGCACGGCGATCGCGTTCTGCAGCTTCAGATCTGCTTCGTTCTCCTCGATCGACACCAGCAGATGAAATAAATGCTTGCCTGAAATACTCTACTTTGTGGCGACATGTAAAGACATTAAAATTAACTACAAATATGCATGTCCAGCTGCAAAACGATCGATCAGCTGAGATATTCTCACATCAATATCTGGAAATTGGGAATGGAAAGGTGCCGGTTGATCTGACCTCAGGACGAATTTCATTGCCTCATAACTTCTGCAATTTAGTGATGTCAAAAGAAGAATTGGTTGAAAAAGTATTTCCCAATATTCAAACCAATTATAAGAATCACGATTGGCTGACTGAACGAGCTATTCTTGTGGCCAAGAACAAAGACGTCTACGAACTTAACAATATTATTCAGTCTAACATTCAAAGCGAGGCAGTCACATACAAGTTCATTGACACTGTTGTGGAAGCAGATGAAGTGGTTAATTATCCAACAGAATTTTTGAATTCACTCGATCTGCCAGGGATGCCACCGCACGTACTGCAATTGAAAATCGGCGTGCCGATTATCATGTTGCGAAATATCAACCAGCCAAAGCTTTGCAACGGCACGGCACGCGGCATGCAGTAAAAAAATTAATGAGCAACGTCATAGAAGCAACAATCTTGACAGGACCTTTCAAAGGTGAAGATGTCCTCATTCCTCGCATTCCTATGATTCCAATGGATATGCCATTTCAATTTAAGAGATTGCAATTCCCAATTTTGGCGTTTGCAATCACCATCAACAAAGCTCAGGGCCAATCTTTAGAATTGTGCGGTTTAGATCTACACACGGATTGCTTCTCACATGGACAATTATATGTTCCATGTTCTAGAGTCGGCAAACCAGACAATCTCTATATCTGCACAGACAATGGAACAACAAAAAATATTGTATACCCACAAGCATTGTGAAATTAAACATATTAGAAATGTGCGCTTTCTCTTTTCTTTCTTTTCCATTTAACCAGACTGAGCCACAGCAACATGTGGCCGGGTACAGCTAGTGTATATATATATATATATATATATATATATATATATATATATATATATATATATATATATATATATTTTTTTAACTGTAGTATTACTGCCAGCCTCAGCTGCAGTAGCTGCAGTTCTTGTTACTGCCAGCCTCAGCTGCAGTAGCTGCAGTTCTTGTTAGTTGCTGCCAGCCTCAGCTGCAGTAACTGCAGATGCTCTTCATGTTTCACTATTGCAGTCATCACATTTGGGTTATCCTGCCAGGGGTAGCTCTCAGTCGGCCCGAATACCAGAGGCTTAGTATTTCTGCGTCGGTTGCTGTCGCTCCAGGACTGACGTTAGGTCATCAGTGGTATAAAGTCAGGCAGCCGATGCCATTACATCAGTCTTTCTTACCGAGGAGCCCGAAGCAGAAGCAGTTCACATGAATGCCGATCGGCCGCTACCTGAGTTTTCATTTCCAAACTGAAGTTGAAGTTTTCTAAAGCTAAGTACCCCTTTGGGGATCCTTTTTTCTTATTCTAACCGATGTCAGAAAACGTTAATAATTGTCTCGCCTGTGGAAAGCAAATACCACACCGAGACTTCCATTCTTACTGTGTCACCTGTTAAGGCCCAGACCACGACATCACTCGCTGTTGCTTTTGTGCTTTGCTCAATACCAGAACTATACGTCGTTGGGCCCTTATTGTAGCTAGATATTTTCACTCTCAGTCCTCGAATTCCGATATGACTTCGGTAAGCCATCCAACTACCAATCTTCTAAAAAAATGTAAGGATAAAGACTGCACAGGTCCAAAACTGCCGATGACACTTCTGTTAAGCTAGTCGTCAGTTCTCCGGTCCTCAGTGAGGTGCTTTCGCAGCCCCTGATGTCCGCTTCTGTGGATTTACAGACTGCTACCGAGACCCTTTTGGAGTCCGGTATGCCATGAGACTTTTCTTCGACTAAGGATCCTGCGGATGTCTCTACCTTGGATGGGTCCGGAGCCGCTGAGTAGGCACCGTCTTCTGAGGAAGTACTTCGCACTACCGATACTCGACACAAATGGACGACTTCTTTTGTGTCTTCAATTCTTTCTAAAACTTCCATGTTTCTAAGGTCCAGGGTACGAACTATGCCCAAAAAACCGATGACCCAAGCTCAGGCACCTGCTTCCTTTCCTCAAGCTCAAATGCTTAAAATGGCAGAATACCTTATTATGCTTATTAGGGGAATCCAGGCTACCCCTTCTGAAAGAAAGAGACTTGCTCCCAGTAGTTTTATCTGAACAGGAGTCCAATGACTCTGATGCTTCTGAATATGAAGACATGCAACCCCTCTCTGCTTATGAGGATTCTGATACAGAGGAATCCATTCGTTCTGCCTCTCCACCCGAGGATTTTTCACTTGGTGAAACCCTTCATACTTTAAGGGAACATTTCCAATGGGAATGTCAGGACTACCCTCAGTCAAAAAAGAGACTCAAGGAATTCTTAGATTTACCACAGCACAGACCTTTGGCCATTCTTCCTGTCCTGGATGTTGTTGATGATGTTTTTATGGAATCCAGTTTGACTCCTGACACCCTTTCTCCTGCTCCCGGGAAACCTATCAGGTACTACAGAGTCCCTCACTCTCACAAATTCCTTTTCAAAAATCCTACTGCTGACCCAGAGGTCATCTCTCAAGGACCTAAAGGAATTAAAGCAACCTCAGCTAAGAATCCCACCCCCACCCCTTCAGACAGGGATTCCCGAGCTTTAGATAGATGGGGTAAAAAAGTGTACACCTCTGCTACTCTTGCTATTAGAGCACTGAGTTGTCAGTTCCACATGCTGAAATATCAGCAGCATACCGTGGAACTCCTCAAACAAAAAATATCTTCCTTTCCTGCTTATGCAGAAAATAAAGAATTACAGGAGTTTATGCATTCTGCAAGCCAAGTTACTAAGCACACCTTACAATGTGGCTTTGACCCCCTAGAAGCATCTTGCAGGGTAGCATTCACTGGTTCTGTCCTTAGAAGGCATGCTTGGCTTAAGGAACAGACCTTGCCAAACTATGTCAAATCAAAATTATTGGACGCACCATTGAACAAAGACAATTTGTTTGGCACCAAGGCAGAAGAGGTCTTAAAAAAGATGGAAGAAAAAGCTAAATATGTGCAGACAGTTAAAGACTTTTTACTTGTCCAGCCTCCGAGGTTCAGTAGGTATTGCCCCTCCAAGCACTGGTCCTTTCCAGCCCCCTACAGGCCAGTTCAGCCCAGACTCAGGAGAAGCAGAACCCCCAGACAGCAGCCCCAGGGAATGCAGAGATCTAAGCAATGGAGTTCCTCCTCTTCATAAACAGGGAGTGCTAAGCCTCCCCCTTATGGTAAGAACTCACAATGACTTTACACCTCCACCCCTTACCTCTGCCCACCTGCTTATGCCCCTAGGAGGAAAACTCCTTCCATGCAAACAACTGGGCCTGTATTACCAGTGACTGATGGGTCCTTAACATAGTGTCCCAGGAATACAAATTTTATTTCCACACTCTGCCAACCCCAAAAGGGTTTCCAGACCTTCCTCCAAACCAATGGGCAGAGGCCAAAAAGAAAGCCCTTTCCCTGCTCTCCATGAGGGCAATACAGCATGTACCTGCAGACCAGATATGTCAATGTTTTTATTCCAGACTCTTCCTTGTACCCAGAAAAGAGGACACCTGGCACCCACTCCTTGATCTATCCATTCTAAACACCTTTCTGGTGATACCAAAATTTAGAATGCTCACCCTCCAGCAGCTTCTTCCTATGCTTTCCAAGAATGCTTGGTTAGCCACCCCAGACATAAAAGAGGCCTACGTACACATCACAATCAGGGAATCTTGCAAGAAATATCTACGTTTCAGGGCAGGATCTATGTACTTTCAATTTTCTGCACTTACCTTTGGCTTATCCACTGCTCCCAGAGTTTTCACAAAATGCCTGGCTCCAGCCATTGCTATTTGCAGACAAAGAAATATTCAAATTTACTCCTACTAAGATAATTGCCTGATTCAGACAGTCAGGAAACACTGTTGCAGCACCTGACCTTTGTAAAGGACCTACTGACCTCCCTGGGGTATACTACCAATGAAAAGAAATCAGAGCTACTACCCACACAAAAAATTGTATTCCTGGGACCAAGCCTGGACACAGCATCCCAGATGACATTCCTTACTCCAGAAAAACAAGCCTACCTGACAGGCTACTTCAATGAGCTAGCCACCAGAACCCAGTTATCCGCAAGGAAAATCCTGCAAGCTCGAGGGTTCACGGCCTCCTGCATTCTACTCCTTCCGTATGCCAGACTGCATATGAGGAAACTACAATGGTACCTAAAAAGCCTTTGGTGTCAACACTCTCAAGACCTGGAAACTATCATTCCAATGATACCTTGTCTAAGGAAAGATTTTATTTGGTGGGCAGCAGCATGCAGCTACAACAGGGGACTTCCCTTCTCACAACTCCACGCTGCCCAGACCCTCACCACAGATGCATCAGACTATACCTTGGGTGCACACCTGGATGCCAGGTGCATTCAGGGCCATTGGAGCCCAAATCAAATATATTTGCACATCAACCAAAAAGAGATGTTAGCTGATGCTCATCGTGCATACAGTTGCAGTAATCACAGATGGGTTCTCTGCTGTCAGGCGGGTCCTCGGTCGGCCGAATTCCAAAGTCTAGGTCCGGCGTCGGTTGCTGTCGCCTTCTTTCCTGACGTTAGTGCGACAGGGGTATATAAGACACAGCCGACGCCATTTTCTTCAGTCTTTTTTGCCGCACGGTGCCCGAAGCAGAAGCAGTTCGCAAGTGCCGGTCGGCCAGCTCCTGAAATTACGAAAATTTGGAAACCGAAGTCTTCTTTAAAGCTAAGTACCCGTTGAAACTTTTCTTGCCTCAGACCAATGTCAGACAAAGTTAACAATTGTATTTCTTGTGGGAAGCAAATACCGCATAAGGATTTCCATTCCCTCTGCATACCTTGTTTAGGCCCAGACCACGACGTCTCGGGCTGTCGCTTTTGCGCTACTTTCAATAAACGCACTATTAAGCGTCGGGCGGAGTTCGCCCAGTACTTTTTTGGTAAAGCTTTTGATTATAAAATGTCGTCGGAGACTCCGACTACCGTTTTGTCCAAAAAACGCAAGGACAAAGACCGACACGAGAGGTCCGCGGTCTCCACTGACACCACGCCAAAACCGGCTACACGTGGTCCGGTTCTCAGCGAGGTGCCTACGCAGCCCCTGACTACCGACGACACTTCTCTGGTGGTGTCGTCTGTAACCGAGACCGCAGGTGCCTCGGCCCATACCCAGACTACAGTTACCGAAGCCACTGTGAGTGTTGAGCCTCCTAATGTGGACAGGTCCATTTCCACCTATGGTGTCTTTAGACCCTCATCTTCCTTTTCCATAAAGGCATTTACTAAGTCCAAATCAGCCATGCATCCCAAGAGGCCTGTTGCACAGGGCCCATCTCCAGGCCCCATGCCTAAAAAGCAGATGCTAAAAATGGCTGAGGATTTAATTACTCTTATCAGGGGTTCCCAACCCCCTCCGGACAAGAGACCCAGAGTGGAGGAAGATTCTCCCTCTTCTGACCAGGGCTCCATTATTTCAGAACATTCTGATGAAGAGGAACACTCGTACTCCCCTTTTGAAGATTCTGATGCAGAGCAGTCCATTCCTTCTGTATCTCCCCCAGAGGATTTTTCTTTTGGGGAAACCTTGCATACCTTGAGGGAACACTTCCATTGGGAAGGCCAAGACTTTTCTGATTCCAAGAAAAGACTTAGGGAATTCCTTTTGCTACCTCAGCACAGACCCCTGGCGATACCTCCTGTCTTGGACATACTTGATGATGTTTACTCGGAGGCTTGCCTTAATCCAGATTCCCTGCCTCCTGCCCCAGGCCAGCGTGATAGGTACTACAGAGTTCCTAACTCTCACCAATTTCTTTACAAAAGCCATAATGCTGACCCTGAAACCATTTCTCAAGGCCCCAAGGGAATGAAGGCCTCTACTGCTAAGAATCCACTACCTTCCAAAAGAGAGTCTAGATCCTTAGAAAGGTGGGGAAAAAAGGTATATACCTCGGCCCTCATGGCTAGGGTGGCCGAGGTATATACCTCGGCCACCCTAGCCATGAGGGCCTTAAATTGTCAGTTCCATATGCTTAAATATCAGCAGTTTCTGTTATCACAATTAAGGAATAAAATGCCACAACCTGAACAACCAGATTTGAAGGAGTTGCAGGATATGATGCATAGTGCAGAACAAGTGGGTAAACACACCTTACAATGTGGCTATGATGCTCTATAGGCCTCACGTAAGCTGCTGTTACAGGATCAGTCATTCGTAGACATGCCTGGCTTAGGGAACAAACCTTGCCTGATCATGTTAAAGCTAAACTACTAGATGCTCCTTTACAAAAGGATGTATTATTTGGTACTAATGCTGAAGAGATACTACGGAAAATGGAAGAAAAAGCTAAATCTATGCAAACTGTCAAAGCTTTTCTACAGGTTCAACCACCACGTTTTAGCAGAAATTGGCCTTCAAAAAACTGGTCCTTTCCAGCCATGGACAAACCCCAAAGAGGTAGATACAGGCGCACAAGGGGCAGAGGACAATCTCAAGGATCATATAGAGGCAGACAATGGCAAACTCCAGCACCAAGAGGTGGCGAAGACAGTGCACAACAATACAGGAAACAAACCCAATGACTTTCCCCTTTTCATGCCAAGCAAGTCTCAGCTGGCAGCACCCTTGGGAGGAAAGCTGGCTTTATTTACAAGAAATTGGCATATTATCACAAAAGACAAATGGATCCTGGACATCATAAACAGAGGCTACAGATTTCATTTTCACACTCTTCCAAAAATGAGAGGCATGCCGAATCTGCCACACAATCAAAGGGCAGAGGCTCAAATACAAATTTCAAAGCTCATGGACATGAAAGCTATTCAAGAGGTACCTACTCACGAACAAGGTCAAGGTTTTTATTCCAGACTATTCCTGGTACCAAGGAAAGGAACCGACTGGAGACCCATTTTGGACTTATCCATCCTAAACACATTTCTACTGCACCAAAATTCAAGATGCTCACCTTACAGCAGCTTCTTCCCATGCTGGGCAAGGAGTTTTGGCTGGTAACATTGGACCTCAAGGAGGCATACCTGCATGTCCCAATCAGACAAAGCTGCAGAAGATACCTCAGATTTCTTGCAGGTTCAATCCACTATCAATTCTCTGCATTGCCCTTTGGCTTATCTACTGTGCCCAGAGTATTCACGAAATGCCTGGCATCAGTAATTGCCTACTGCAGACTTCAAGGGATGCAAATTTACCCTTATTTGGACGATTGCCTGATCCAAGCGGACAGAAAACACATACTTCTGGAACATCTGGCTTATGTAACACGGTTATTGAATTCTCTGGGATACACGGTCAACAAAGAGAAATCCAGGCTAACACCATCTCAGAAAATAACTTTCCTGGGTGCTAACTTGGACACAAACACCCAGATGGCCTATCTTACGCCAGAAAAACAGGGGCAACTAACTCAGTACTTCAAAATACTAGCAAATTGTACCAGGCTAACTGCAAGGAAAATCCTGCAGGCTCTGGGCTTCATGGCATCTTGCATTCTTCTAATCCCATGTGCAAAGTTGCATATGAGGAAACTTCAATGGTACCTAAAAAACCTATGGTCTCAACACAGCCACAGTTTGGAAACAATAATACCAATAATCCCATGTTTGCAACAGGAATTTCTATGGTGGGCCCAAGCATGCCAAACAAACACAGGTCTACCATTCTGCAAGCCTCAAGCAAATCAAGTCATCACAACAGACGCCTCAGACTACGCCTGGGGGCACACATGACAGACAGGTGCATTCAGGGCAAATGGTCCCAAAAGGAAAAGCACCTTCACATCAATCAAAAGGAAATGCTGGCAGTGATAAATGCATTTACAGCTTTCAAGGACCTCCTGCATCCAGGGCAATTATTGATAAGAACAGACAACACCACAGTTATGTGGTACATAAACAAACAAGGAGGAACACATTCATACCCCCTGTGCAGGCTAGCCATGTCACTTTGGAACTTGGATCTGGAATGGCAAATCGAACTTCAAGCACAGTACCTGCCAGGATTGGAAAACACGCTGGCAGACAATCTAAGCAGAAATATGACAGACCCACACGAATGGAAGTTGCATCCTCAAGTGTTTACAAAGATAATCCAAGCATGGGGAAGGCCAGACATAGATCTCTTTGCCTCCCACAGGAATCATCAATTGACAAAGTTCTGCTCAAGGACCTTCTATCCAAAGGCCTGGAGAGTGGACGCCCTTTCTTTCAGTTGGGCAGCACGGACAGTTTACGCCTTCCCACCTTTGCCTCTTCTGCCCAAGGTGCTCTTGAAAGCAAGAGCAGACAGACCGAAGATGATACTGATTGCTCCAGATTGGCCAAGACAACACTGGTACCCACTCCTGAGGAGCCTAACACATACTCCGCCCTGGACCCGACCTCTAATGCCTCTTCTACTGACTCAGCACAGCTACAAAACTCTTCACAGTCAGCTGAAAACACTCAATCTGGCTGCATGGAAAATTCCTTAACACCACAACAGACCCTACTCTCCAAAGAGGTACAGGATGTCATTTTGGAGGCCAGAAGGCCATCTACTAGAAAGGCTTACTCCGCAAAATGGAAACGGTTTTGCGCTTGGAATGAGAAAAAAGGCCAGGATCCTAGAAAACTGAATTTGCCTCAGACATTACAGTATCTAGCTGAGCTGTTGAACAGTGGACTTTCATTTTCCTCCATTAAAATTCATGCCTCAGCCATTTCTGCAGAATACAACACTGATCCACCCTTATTCTCTCACCCACTCTTAAGACAGTTCCTCAGAGGGGCTAAGAATATAAGATCTCCAAGGAAACAACCAATACCAGCCTGGGATCTTAATTACATTCTAGAAAAATTAACATTGCCCCCCTTTGAACCAGCTGCCTCGACAGATTTGCAATATTTGTCCTGGAAAACAGCTTTCCTTCTGGCCATTACCTCAGCTCGTAGGGTTTCGGAACTACAAGCCCTCATGGCTGTGCAGCCCTTTCTCATCTTCCATCAGGACAGGGTTTCCCTACGAACCAACCCGTCATTTATGCCTAAGGTAGTATCCAGGGTAGCTTTAAATCAGGCCATACACTTACCTACCTTTTACCCCAATCCTCAAAACAAAGGGGAAAGGCTGCTACATTCCTTAGACATCCATAGACAGCTACGTTACTATTTGGACAGAACAAAGCCTTTCAGGAAATCAGAACAACTCTTTGTGTCCTATGCTGTAGGAGCTCAAGGAAAGCCAATTTCCAAACAGACAATTTCAAAATGGATAGGCCACTGCATACGGTTTTGTTACTCCTTTCATGGCAAATCTGTTCCTACAGACATCAGATCCCACTCCACAAGGGCCACAGCTACCTCTACAGCCTTCCTCAGAGGAGTCCCTACCAAAGATATTTTGGAGGCAGCCACTTGGAGTTCTGTGCATACCTTCACAAAACACTACCACCTGCCTTTATACTGCAAAACTAGAGCAGGCTTTGCCACTGCTGTGTTGCAGGGCATTCTGGCTCTTCCCAGTTCCACCTAGTGCCTACCACCCTGTGCGTAGCTTTGGGATTCTACCCATCTGTGATTACTGCAGCTGTATGCACGATGAACATAGTACAGTTTTGTACCTACCATAAATGTAGATGTTCGAGTGCTAATACAGCTGCAGTACAGGTTTCCCTCCCTCCTTCCCCTCTTGGTAAAGGCCTAGTGGCTAACACCTCCTCATACAACCTGATTGGGTTATCCTTCTATGGTGTATTTGTTTGCAACTACTGATTTTTCATTATATTGCATTGCATGATTATATATATAATTTATGTATTGCCTTCCTTCTGGGGGCACCTGACATCTGGGGCAAGAAAGACTGAAGAAAATGGCGTCGGCTGTGTCTTATATACCCCTGTCGCACTGACGTCAGGAAAGAAGGCGACAGCAACCGACACCGGACCTAGACTTTGGAATTCGGCCGACCGAGGACCCGCCTGACGGCAGAGAACCCATCTGAGATTACTGCAGCTGTATTAGCACTCGAACACCTACATTTATGGTAGGTACAAAACTGTACTTTCAGCATACCCTGACAGCTTTCAGACCCCTACTCTCCATGGGGCCTCTACTGATCAAAACAGACAAACCACAGTGATGTGGTATATCAACAAGCAGGGAGAAACTCAACTTTTATCCTCTCTGCAGGCTCGCCATGACCCTTTGGCACACGGCCTCAGCCATGCAACTACAGCTGCTAGTACAATTCCTGCCAAGCTCCCTAAACTCTCTGGCAGACAACATAAGCAGAAACCTGCTAGATCCACACAAGTGGCAGCTAGACCACAAAACCTTCACCCTTGTAACCCAAAACTGGGGCACCCCGAAGGTAGATCTCTTTGCCTCACACTCCAATCATCAGCTCAGCAAATTCTGTACCAGGGAACCTCACAGCAAGGCCTGGAAAGTGGATGCTCTATCCTTCCAGTAGGTAAACCTCTCGGTCTGTACATTTCCCCCTCTACCACTCATTTCAAGGGTACTGTTCAAAAAAGGGAGGAAAAACCAAGGGCAATCCTGATTGCCCCAGAATGGCCACGCCAGCACTGGTACCCACTTCTGCCAGCCTGTCACCCCTGCCACCATGTCGCCTACCTCAGATCCCAACACTCCTGACCCAGAAGAATGGAGAATACATGCACCCCCAATTGAAGACCCTCAACCTGGCAGCTTGGCTTATTCCCTGACCTCTCCACAAGCTGCCAGCCTAAGCAAACAAGTCCTATAAGTTATACATGAGGCCAGACACCCCAGCACTAGAAAATCCTATACTGACAAGTGGAAAAGGTTTTGCACCTGGATCCAGGCTAAGGGAGCCAAAACAGCACAGCCCTTCCTACCTTCCATCCTGGATTACCTAGCAGGCCTACTGCACAGAGGTCTATTCTTGTCTTCTATTAAAATTCATGCCTCTACCATCTCTGCTCATTACAGCACAGAGCCACCTCTCTTCTCAAACCCTCTCATCAAACAGTTCCTAAGAGGGGCTAACAACTTAAGACCACCTAGGAGAGCTCCTACCCCAGCTTGGGACTTTAACTTTGTGTGGAAAAGTTCACCCTACCCCTCTTTGAACCTGCAGTTTCAGCAGAGTTAAAATTCCTCTCTTGGAAAACAGCCTTGCTTCTGGCTATCACTTCAGCTAGAAGAGTTTCAGAGCTACAAGCACTCATGGCTGTAGAGCCCTTAATCATTTCCCAGGGTCTCCCTCAGGACTAACCCATCCTTCATGCCTACAGTGGTGTCCAGTGTGGCTCTCAACCAATCCATTCATTTGCCCACCTTTTTCCCTAACCCACAATACAAGGGGGAAAAGATTCTGCACTCTCTATATGTACACAGACAGCTCAGATTCTATCTGGATAGGACTAAATCTTTTAGATAAACTGACGAATTGCTAGTCAGATTTGCAGCAGGGGCAGAGGGCAAGTCCATATCCAAACAAACAATCTCCAAATAGATAGCACACTGTATCCATTTCTGCTACAAACAGCATGGGAAACTGGCCCCAAAGGGGGTCAGGACACATTCCAACAGGGCAACCTCCACCTCTGCACCTTTTCTCAGTGGGGTCCCCACCAGGGACATGCTGGAGGCTTCAACGTGGACTTCTGTTCATACCTTCACCAAGCATTACCACCTGCCTATCTTCTCCAAATCCAGGGCAGGCTTTGCCACTGCAGTCTTGCAGGAAATCCTAGCCAGCCCCCAGTCTTCTTGACTGCCCTCCACCCTTTTCTTCAGCTTTGGGAATCAACCCAAATGTGATGACTGCAACAGTGAAACACGAAGAACATAGTACAGTTGTGTACACTTATCATAAATGTAGATGTCTGAGTGTATTCACTGTTGCAGTCCTGGTTTCCCCCCTCCATCCCCTTGTCTCTCTCTATCTCTTCCTCTCTCCTTACAGGGAATTTTTGGCATTTACTTTCTACTGGTGGTGTTCTTCCACCATAACCTAGCTCCTTATTTGGGGGCTCCTGACAGTTGGGGCAAGAAAAACTGATGTAATGGCGTTGGCTGCCTGATTTTATACCACTGATGACCTGACGTCAGTCCTGGAGTGACAGCAACCAATGCAGAAATACTAAGCCTCTGGTATTTGGACCAACTGAGGGCTACCCTTGGCAGGATAACCCAAATGTGATGACTGCAAAAGTGAATACACTAAAACATCACATTTATGGCAAGTGTACACGACTGTACTTTCTTGTTAGTTACTGCCAGCCTCAGCTGCAGTAGCTGCAGTTCTTGTTGGTTACTGCCAGCCTCAACTGCAGTATCTGTAGTTCTTGTTAGTTACTGCCAGCCTCAACTGCAGTTCTTGTTAGTTACTGACAGCATCAGTTGTAGTCATGTTAGTGGAGCAGACTATGAGCTGGATTCAGAAAGTTTGCCAAGAGCTAAACACAGGATGCACTCCTTGTAGTAACCATTTTTGATCAGTGACAGCAATACCATGGTGCTTTAGAAGGAAGATGTGGTGAGACTGGGCAGCACCTTGGTGGGCTGTCTCTGCAGCCATTCTAAGTGGTCATGAGGTATTCCAGTGGAGCAGCCTATGCTAATTAGCCATGTGCTCTCTCCTGAAAATACCTGTAGTAATACATTTACACAGCCAAGTGATTCAGAAAATCCCTGGCTAAAGTAACATGTTCACTTCTGTTGATGAACACAGCCAAAAGCTCTTCTTCATCCTTAGCAGTAGAGGTATGTCCTGGGGAGTTTAGTGGACATGTAGTGTTGGGTGGTTGTGTATGTGTGGGTTGCATGTGTGAGTGTATGTTTATGCCTGGGAAAGTCACATTAGGGGAGTTAGAGTGGCGATAGGTACATTAGTTCTGTGTGTGTGTGTGTGTGTGTGTGTGTGTGTGTGTGTGTGTGTGTGTGTGTGTGTGTGTGTGTGTGTGTGTGTGTGTGTATGTCACAAAATTCTGCAATTTTGGGGGGATGGGGAACACTAGACACCAGAGATATTCTTCACAGTGTGTCTTAAAGGCACTCAGAAAAAAACAAAAAAACTATTAATAGCATGAAAGACGAGGAATGGGGAGAACACTAGACACCAGGGTACTCTATATAGCATGCCCTAAAAAGATTCAAACCCTGTACCCTACCACCTCACAGAGGAGATATTAGTCCTCTGCACCACCACTACATCAGGGATACTTGAAAATATTACCTAATTGTTAAAAATTCAACACTCAGCTCTCCTTGTTAATAAGGTGAAATCAATTGTAGGCACGACACAGGCTAAAATTGCAAAGTACCTTGCAAAGGTAAGGGAAAACAGCTCTTGTACAAAAAAAGCACCTAAACAGGCATGTCCAAGGGTCAGCTTCTGGTGAGTTCTCCTGCCCACATGGTGAATCTGGGCATACTGGGGCAATGCAGCAACTGCCTCATGTACACAGACAACCCTCTCCTCCTACCACCCAACACTACAACCTGTGAGAGATGCACTTACATAGCTAAACTGGATGCAAAGCTCTCTCCAGCCAAGATTGTGCTAGACAGTCAAGAGAAGGTTAACACCTGCACTACACCTCAAGCAACACATAGCCCTTCAAAACCCAAACCATCAACACCCACATGTAGCAACACTAAATCCACATATGTGGAGGCCCTTAACATTAACCTGCCCAAGCAACAAGGACCTCCAAAGCTGAAATGTAAACACCAGTCACAACCAAAGTGACACATAGCTCACAACACCAGTGTGCCACCCAACAACAGCCCCTAAGGCAAGACAACGTACCCAACACTTTAGTTATAGATGACTCTACAGTCAGGCACACTGATGTCCTACTCAGCAGGCTGAGCAAGGAGAAAATTACAATCAGCTGCCTGTCGTGTGCCAGGATCCACCACATGCACTCAAGTCACTCCACAACAAGTACAAGTACGATTCTGTCATTGTCCATGAGTGAATGACTTGAGACGTACCTCCCTGGACTACATGAAAAGAGACATAGAAGAGCTCTTGGATCATGTGGCCCAGGCAGGTATGACCCTAGCCCTGAGTAGCATCCTGCCTTCGCCAGAATGATACCACAGTATAAGGACAAAATGACTGACTTCAACAATTGGCTAAGCTTCTGGTGTCATTTAAAGGGGATCCAGTATCTGTCTGCCTGGGATGACATGATCGACAAACCACAATCCTTTGCCAGAGATGGTCTGCACCAGTCACCCCTGGGCTCTTGCCACCACTATAGTGCCTTTTTAGGCAAGGTTCAAAGGACAAAACCACCACCGTAACAAATACAAGCATGCAAAATCTGAAGGTAATGCTACTCAATGCTAGAAGTCTAAACCTCAAAATGCACTCTCTCGAGGCTCTCCTAAAAATGGAGAACATCGATATCTGTGCACTCTCTTGAGGCTCTCCTAAAAATGGAGAACATCGATATCTGTGCAGTAACTGAGACCTGGTTCAAGACTCCAGAGAGCACCCCTGCAATAACAGGCTACAACTCTTGCCACACTTTTCAGTCACTAAACCAAGACTGAAACACTAAAGGTGGAGGAGTGTCCATATTCACCAAGGATATTCACACCTCCAGGCTAGTTGCCCAACACAATGCATCTGAAGTTATCCAGGTGCAAGTAACACTAGGTAAGACTGCAATCCAAATTATAGCTTGCTACAGATCCCCCACCATGACCCTAGAGTCTCACTACACCTTTCTAAACATACTGGAAAATATTAAGATACAACCAAACACCCTAATACTGGGTGATTTCAGCTACCCTGCCATTAACTGGGAAAGCTACTCTGGTACCAACACCTTTTCCCAACGGTTCTTGGAATTCATAAATTTCCAATGCCCTGGATCAACTAATCCATTGTCCCACCAGGGGGCTACAATATCCTAGACCTGGTCATCACCAACATGGGAGATAGATGCTCCACACCAGTGGTTACCCCTCATTGGTCAGGTCTGACCATAAGCAAATCACCCTTGACATCCACATCCCACCCCCACCCCCCAGTAAGGAAACCTCTGTAAAAAACTTCTCCAAAGCCAACTTCATGCTACTTAAGTCAGAAGTGACAAACTTCATGGCACCCATGCAGATGGGAGCTGAAAGTTCAACTGCTGAATCCTACATTAAGGCACTGTACGAGCACATCCACTTGTACATGAATCGTACCATCCCAAATAGAACCAAGACGCTCTCCTCCAAAAAAAGGAGGTCAATCTGGCGGCCCCCTGCCATAAACAAACTATACGACAGAAGGAAGAAACTGTTGCAGAAAAGGGGAAAATCCCAGGATGCAAAAAACTCCCTTACCAACCTCAGTAAGAAGCTGAGATCCCTCATAAAATCCTCCAAAGATAGTTACAAAAATAAAATTGCCAAATATTCCAAAGACAACCACAAAGCATTCTATAGTTATGTCAAAAATCTAAATAACAATGCTCAGATCTGCTCTGAGCTACAACAGAATGGCATTAAATATACTGATCCCAAGGATATTGCCAATATCCTGGCAGATCAATTTAGTGCCAACTTCACTCCCTCTCACCCCCTAAAGGGCCCATCTCAGTATCAGATGATTGCCAAATTCCAGTAATCATAGCCACACAGGTAAAAACCGCATTCTCCAAAGATAGGAATACAGCATCCATGGGACCAGATGACATCCCAGGTTGTGTACTACCTGAACTACAAAATGAACTGGCACCTCACCTAAGTGTCATGTTTAATCATAGCCTCACCTCAGGCTTCGTGCCCACTGAGTGGCGCACAGCTACAGTTATCCCACTCCACAAGGGGGGGAATCCATCTTGGATCCCGGGAACTACTGTCCTATCAGTCTGATGAGCCTGATCTGAAAGGGCATGGAATGCATTATCATGGAACTTATAAGCAAAGACATTGGCAATCTTCAAACACTGGACCCCACCCAGTTTGGGTTCTTGAAGGGCTGATCTTGTCTCCTGAACCTGATTGACTTCTTCGAATCAGTCTCCAGAGCTGTGGACGAGAGTAAGGTGGTCCACACAGCCTATCTGGACCTCGCAAAGGCCTTCAACACCATCCCCCACTCCAGAATCATAGATAAACTTACTAAGCTGGGCATAAATCCCTATGTCACTCGATGTGTTGCCAACTGGCTTACTGACAGAACCCAGACTGTAAAAGTAGCCGACTCCAAATCCAGCTCCGGACAAGTGACAAGTGGAGTACCTCAGGGTTCAGTCCTGGGACCGCTCTTGTTTGGCATCTACTTTTCTGAAGTACAGGCCAACACTAAGGGACTCTGGCTAACAAAGTTCACAGATGACTGCAAACTGGGAGCCATTACTGAATCCCCAAATGATGTGGATATCCTACAAAAGGGCCTTACAGAAACAGATGCTTGGTGCCAGAGCCATGGGCTCAAGCTTAATGCCAAGAAATATATAGTTATCCCCTTTGGGAAAAAACATGTACCCATGAATTACCACATAGGTGGCAGTACACTAAACATTGAAAGTGTGATGAGAGACTTAGGGACACAGGTGGACAGTGGTCTCACCTTCGATAATCACATCGCCACAACAGTCTGGAAATCCTTCTATGTGGTACACCTCATCACTAAGGGCTTTTCATCCAGAAAAAAGGAGGTCATTGTCCCACTGTACTCATCCCTCATTAGACCCATTATAAAGTACAACGCCTCGTTTGGTATGTACCTCACAAGACATCTGCAACATCTGGAAAGGCCGCAGAAATACCTCACTAAAAGAATCACAGGCCTAAAGCAAATGCCCTATGCTGACTGTCTAAAAAAACTCCAGCTAAACTCTGTGGCATATTGTCTACTCAGAGGCGATCTCTGCTTAACATACAAGGCCATGTCAAACCCTGAGCTGTTGGACATGCTCCACTTAAAGAAATCCCAATCCTTCAGAGCCACACGCTCCAGGGATCTAAACCTTGTCATCACAATGAACAAAACATACTGGAGGGATAGGTTCCTGACCCAGAGACTCCCCATATTCTGAAATAGACTGCCCATACATGTCAAGCAGAGCACCTCCTTGGCCCTCTTCAAAAGGAACCTTGATGATTGGATGGGAGATAGGAAATTCACCCCGGGAATCACGTCAGTCACCCTGCTAGACAGGGGTCCAGGGAAGTAAATATTGTGGTAAGAAATATCTGGGAATTGTTTGGCTAGGCTTGTATAGGCCCTAGGACCGATAGCCTAGTACCAACCCATGAACCTATAAATATGTAAAGTAAAAAGGTAAGGAAGGTTTCAAACCCTGAACCCTTGACACAGAAGCAACAATGTTAATTCACTACGTTATCTAATCAGTTAATGTAACCAGTGTTATTTTACATAGTAAGAAATATGAAATTAATGATTTTAGAAGTCCGTGAGTTACAAGGGAAGGGGAGCCTGTAAGAGGCAACAGCAGATGTGTCCTGTAAATTCAGGGGCAAACGGTTGAGAGGAATTGTGGGGATGCTGATGTTGGGGGGGGGGGTCAGTACAAAGTTTGAAGGCACATTAGACAACACAAGGGAAAATATTTACTATTACTGATACTCGATTAAAAACGTAATAGATCAACAGGTCAAGCATCACTATGCGCTGTATGCACACTAAGAAAAATGAAACTATAATGCCCGAGATTATTTATTGTCTGTAAGGCTCAACGATTTACGGGGGCAGGTGAAAACATAAAAAGAGACATTGGGACTTGCTGTTAACTCAAAGACAGGCAAATAGTATGTGGTATGTGTGTGTGTGGGGGGATTAAATTGGGAGGGGGTGCCTATGTCAATTTAATGAATGGGTCACCAGTGTTAACTACTGCTAGGAAATGCTAATTAGCACTAGTGGCAGTTAAAGGTGATTCAGAGAAATGCAAATTAGCTGATAATAACATCTTTCATCATTCCAGCTAGCATGTCTCTGAATCACATGTTCTCACATTGTGTAAGTAGCCCCCTTTTGCTGTAGCTCTTATTGACAGTGGCAGGGTTCTTTCTGAGTCCTTTGGCATGTTTTTCTCCATGCATTTTTCTGTCTTTTCTGTAATTACTCCACTTGCATGCCACCTCCAAGGCACAAAGTGGTGAGATGAACAGCTGCTACACTTGATGATGCACTTACTCCAAGACTGTGGATTGACTATCTAGTTTTGACAATCTTTTTTGGCCATTTATTGTTGTAGAAGACTGGGTTTAATTTAATCTGTGAAAGAGGTACCCATGTTTCTTCTTACTGCTGTCCATGTTGATATGAAATGCTTAATTTTTTTTCAAATATGTTGTTGCAGCCCTTTTTTACATCTTAGATGTGAAGAATACATGCCATGTTTGTATATTATTAAACAGGCAATGTATGGAGCCTTCACCTAAATTTTGCTTGTGACATAAATAGGACTGCTGTGGTAGCCCTTGGCTGGCCTGAATACCAGTCAATGTTTTACTGTGTCAGCTGCTGTTGCTTGCTGCCTGACATCAGGTCATCAGTGCTGTAAAGGAAGGCAGCCAATGCCATTACATCAGTCTTTCTTGCCGTGGAGCCCGTAGCAAAAGCAGTTCGCAAGTGTGCTGGTCAGTCGCTACCAGAGTTTGAATTACAGCTGAAAACATCTAAAACTAAGTACCCCGTTTGGGATCCTTTTTTCTTGCACTAACCAATGTCCGAAAAAAGTTAACAATTGTCTCGCCTGTGGAAAGCAAATACCACACCAAGACTTCCATTCATACTGCGTCACTTGTTTAGGCCCAAAACACGATGTCCCCCATTGCCAGTTCTGTGCCCTCTTTAACATGAGAACCATTCGTCATAGAGCTCTTATTGTAGCCAGGTATTTTTGTCTTCCATCTTTGCATTACAAAATGGCGTCCATCAGCCAACAATCCATAGACATTCCAAAAAAAGTAAGGATAAAGATATAGAGACAGACCACACAAGGCTAAGCCTTCTGAAGACTCTACCGGTCATCAGTTCTCCGGAATTCAGTGAGCCGCCTTTGCAGCCCCTGATGCTTGATTCGATAGCTTCACAGGCCTCTACTGAGACCCTTTCAGAGTCCTGTATGCTGCAAAAATCTTCTTCATCTTCCGAGCCTTTGGTTGTCTCTGCCTTGGTTGGGTCTGGAGCCGCGAAGCAGGCACCGGCTTCTAAGGAGGTTTATCGCACTACGGAATCTAGACAAAAAAAGACGTCTTCTCCTTCGACTACCATTTCTCTCAGACTGATGGACACTCTTAGGCCTAGAAGCAAGGCCACTCCTAGGAAAACTACCTCTAGCCACCATTTTACTCCTGCTCCACCACCCCAAGCTCTTCCCCCTTTGCCCTCTTTTCACTCACCAAAAACTAGGAGAAAGGCTGTCCCTCTGCAAAGAAAATTGGCTTTTTGTAACAAAGGACCAATGGGTCTTAAAGATCATTTTTTTCAAGGATACAAATTCACCCTCAGCGAACTCCCAATTCTTAGAGGGTACCCAGACTTACCTCCAAATCAATGGGCAGAGGCATTGAAACAAGTCCAAACTCTCATATCCCAAGGGGCAGTAGAACCTGTCCCCTCAGATCAAACAGGCAAAGGCTTTTATTCCAGACTATTCCTTGTTCCTAGAAAAGAGGGCACTTGGCAGCCCATCCTGGGTCTATCCATTCTGAACACCTTCTTGGTGGTCCCAAAATTCAAAATGCTAACTTTACAGCAGCTGCTGCCTATGCTGAAAAAAATGCCTGGTTAGTTACCCTAGATCTAAAAGATGCCTACCTCCACATCCCCTTAAGGGTATCCTGCAGGAAATTCCTTCACTTCAGAGCAGGCTCACAACACTTTCGGTTCTCTGCGCTACCCTTTGGCTTATCTACTGCTCCCAGGGTATTCACCTTTTGCAGACAGAAACATATACAAATTTACCCTTATCTGGATGACTTCCTCATTCAGGCAGATTGCAAAGAAAAGCTCCTCAAGGACCTCCTCTTTGTCAAAATCCTCCTAACCTCCTTAGGGTACACCATCAATGAGAAGAAATCAAAGCAAACACCCTCCAGGAAGATCATTTTCTTGGGAGCACTGCTGGATACAGCATTCCAAATGCCCTTCCTATCCCTAGAAAAGCAGAGCTTCCTGCATCTCTATTTTACTCAGCTGGCTACCAGAAGTCACCTCACTGTGAGGAAGTCCCTGCAAGCTTTGGGGTACATGGCATCTTGCATCCTTCTACTTCTTCTGGCCAGCTTTCACATGAGAAAGCTTCAGTGGTACCTAAATAACCTTTGGTGTCAGCACTCTCAACCTCTAAAGGCCTCTCTCCCTCTGATCGCCTGTATAAGGGCTGCGTTTCTCTGGTGGACAAGGGCCGGGCCTATGCCCAGAACAAGATTTGTCCTTCACCCTCTGCCAAACCAGCCAGACCATTACCACTGATGCTTCAGACGTAGCTTGGGGCGCTCACCTAGAAGGCAGGTGCACCCAAGGTCTTTGGGATGCCCAGAACTTTCCCTTACACATCAACCAGAAGGAAATGATGGCAGTACAAAAGGCTCTGACATCCTTCAAACCCCATCTCAAGCCAGGTGTTCTCCTTATCAAAACAGACAACACCACAGTAATGTGGTACATCAACAAACAGGGAGGGACCCAATCTTACCCTCTGTGTAGGCTAGTCATGAACCTCTGGCTAACAGCTTCTTCCATGGGACTACACCTGATAGCCCAATACCTACCAGGGATCAACAACACCCTAGCAGACCACTTAAGCAGAAACTTACTGGACCCCCACGAGTGGCAGCTCCACAGAAAAATCTTTTTAAAAATCACTCAGATATAGGGGACTCCAGAGGTGGATCTCTTTGCTTTGCATCTCAACCATCAGCTGAAAAAATTCTGTACCAGGGAGTATCACCACCTAGCATGGAAGGTGGATGCCTTGATCTTCCCCTGGAACACCCTCTTTGTGTAATTTGCCTCTTATTTCAAAGGTACTGATCAAAGTAAGGAAGGAGAGACCAAAGGCCATCATCATTGCTCCAGATTGGCCCAGACAACATTGGTACCCTTACTGCACATCCTGACCTTACAGCCTCCCAAGCAGCTTCCCCTGATCTCAGACATCTTAACTCAGGTGGAGGGGGGGTGTTGCACCCAGACTTGCAGACTCTCAAACTATCAGCATGGCTAATACTCTAAAGGCAAACAAGGGGCCCCTGTTAAGCAAACAGGTCCTAGACATTATCACAGAGGCCAGAAGGCCAGGCACCAGAAAATCTTATGCAGGAAAATGGAAAAGATTCTGCTCCTGGAGCCAGTCCAGAGGGGGCAATACCTCACAACCTTCCATCACTCTTATCCTGGACTACCCAGTGGAGCTACTTAATAGTGGCTTCTCCTTCTCCTCTATTAAAATCCATGCCTCAGCCATTTCAGTTCATTTTGATACAGAACAGCCTCTGTTCTCCCATCCTTTGATTAAACAATTCCTCAGAGAGGATTCTAATATCAGACCTCCCAGAAGGCCACCCACTCCAGCCTGGGACCTGAATTATGTTTTGGAAAAAATAACTTTACCACCCTTTGAATCTGCTGCTTCAGCAGAACTAAGGTACTTCTCCTGGAAGACTGCTTTTCCCCTAGCTGCCACCTCACCCAGAAGGGTTTCAGAACTTCAGCCATTGATGGCAATTGAGCCCTTCATCATCTTCCATGCAGACAGGGTCTCCCTAAGGACTAATCCCGCTTTTATGCCCAAGGTGGTGTCTAATGTAACTCTCAACCAGGTCATACATCTACCCACCTTCTTTCCTAACCCTCAAAACAAGGGGGGAAGAATTCTGCACTCACTAGACGTGCACAGACAGTTCAGATACTATCTGGACCGTACTAAGCCCTTCAGGAAAACAGACCTACTACTTGTCAGCTTTGCCTCAGGGGCAGAGGGGAAGTCCAGTTTCAAACAAACCATTTCCAAATGGATGTCACACTGTATACATTTCTGCTACAGACTGCATGGGAACCCCCCCCCCCCACTAAGTTTATTCAAACCCATTCCATTAGGGCAGCCTCTACTTCCACAGCATTGCTCAAAAGAGTTCCCACCAGGGACATCCTGGAAGCTGCCACCTGGACTTCTGTCCATACCTTTACCAAGCATTACCACCTAACTCTATTTTCTAGGGTAGGGCAGGGTTTGCCTCTGCAGTTTTGAAGGGCATCCTGACCTATTCCTAGGTCTCTTACTAATCCTACCACCCCTCTCCTCAGCTTTTGGAATCCTCCCACAGGTTATGACTGCAACAGTGAAACATGAAGAACATAGTACAGTTGTGTACACTTACCATAAATGTTGATGTTTAGTGTATTCAGTGTTGCAGTCCTGGTTTCCCACCCTCCTTCCCCCTTATATCTTCTTTCTTTAGGGAGACATACATTTCTAATGGTGGCTTTTAGTTACCAGGACCGCTTTACCATATTTACTTGGGCCTCTGACTGGTTAGGGCAAGAAAAACTGATGTAATGGCATCGCCTGCCTTCCTTTATAGCACTGATAACCTGATGTCAGGCAGCAAGCGACAGCAGCCGATGCAGAAAAACATTGACTCTGGTATTCGGGCTGGCCAAAGGCTACCACAGCAGGGATAACCCACATGTGATGGCTGCAACAGTGAATACACTCGAACATCTACACTTATGCTAAGTGTACACAACTGTACTTTTTTGTTGTAGCCATGCTATGGATGAGAAATGGAAGGTTTGCATTGACTTAGAACAGATATGTTTAGGCAGCTAACATTCTTTGTTTCAACTGATTATGCCAGTTTAATGACTATCTTCCAGATGCTGTGAGTGATAGATTTGATAAAACACATTTGTATTACAGCTGTTGGCTTTAAACTAAAGAATTAGGACAAAGACCTGCTTGAGTAATTCATAGATCCTGTGCAATTTAAATATGCTTATCATTCTTTTTAGTATCTCGCTGAAAATTTATGCTGTGGCACGAGGGATTTTAACATGTTGTACAGACCTCAGTAGCATTTACTTCTGTACTTTTTTCTGAAGTAAAACAATACAAAGTTGTAACTTTGATGTACGTATTTATACATATTTCGATTGCAGTGCAAATATGAAACCCTGCCTTGGAGGATTCCACTGTGGTTTAGCATATCTAGTTACTGATATTTAACTGATTTCAGGGGAGTGTGTGTGTGTGTGTGTGTGTGCGTGTGTGTGGGGTCTAATCAGTGTTCATTTTAGCCTTCACCTACACCCCCCTCCAATATCAGAGTGTCACAACCCAATTCAGTAATTCAACATACCAGCCATTTCCATTTCTGATTTTGCATTGTATTTTCTTTACAGCTGGTTGCAGTGCATTCCTTCAATCTGTTACCCTTTGAGACTCCCATTCTGAACTGATGTTTTGTTGAAATCACAGGTGGCAAATGCAGCTTTAGGAAGCGTGTGACATAAGGCAGCTCTAAGGAATGTAGTGCTTGGCTGCACTGTCAGTGTTATTGTACCAAGTTATGGCAGTGTCGTTTAAGAATATTGTGAATTATTGCATGCGTCAGATAGTGCACGCTGGGTAGGTATTGCACTGCCATCTAGTTATTAAAGTGTGTTGGTATGGTGGATATTTGAGATGTGCTTCTGTAATTGTTAAATTAAAAGTACATGTTTTTTAGCAAACAGCAACAGTGTTGCAGTGTTGCTGGTGTGAGTCAACTTGTGGTTGACTTTCATGCCCAGATGGTGGTAAATCTATCCAGTTGTTGAAGAGGGATTGAAAAACAGTATAAGCATTCTTATTTCCTGATGTGCTTTAGAAGAGTAGTGGGGGTTATACTTTTCTGTTTGGCTTTTAGCAGTAACATTTGCAAACAGCTCTGCTTACTATAAACACAACAGAACTTCTTTAAAATTTGTATGACACATTATACTTACCAGTGAAGGAAATAGATGATTCCTAGCCAGTGTGAAGGCTTTCTCTGAATCTTAAATTTACTTTTTAGTATTGTGAACATGAAGGTTAGGGCTTTCCTTCTCTTGTGTACACTTAGTGAGAGTTGTTGTTTTGGTTACATGTATGGCAGATGGGATTTACAGACTGGCTCCTGGATCATTACTTTATAAATGCTTTTACCCACTTGCTTCAAGGTATCTTAAGTATGTCATGACATATACAGTTAAGGGCTGTTTTAGACAACACTGGAATCAGTCAAAAATCAGATGACAAAGTTATGGTATTCGAGCTAGTAAAGGAGCACACACTTTCTGAGTGTGATTTACCGGATGAGGTAGGCCCTAATATGTCATCATGTACTGATTTGCTTCCTGATTGTTTTACCAGTTTCCCCATTTAGAATGAGAATGTTATAGTGAGTTTAGTCATACACTCAGAAGTAAAATTATACCCTGTCACTGTTTCCCTCTCCTAGCCTGGAAGTTACATGCTCTATGAACCTGTGCTGCTATTTATTTTTTCCTCAGCATTTCATATAATATGAGCTTCTTCTGTGCTGCATTCAAAAACTGCAGTCCTGTTAAGCCAATGACCCGGAATATTAAGTAAGATAAATTAATCAGTCTCACTAACTTCTTTGATTGTCCCTGGCAACTGCCTACAGAGAACTTTAAGTGTAGTGTTTTCCAAGAGGAAGTCTTTGTCATAGCTGAAGAATAACAGCAGGCCAGCAGTGATTGTCCTCCATGGGTGTGGACAATTATATTTCTTTTAAAGAGAGAGTCTTTGTCACCCAAAATATTTTGGGATCAACCAACAATTTTATTTCATACAGTGTGAAAAATCCCAGAATTTAATTTAATTCTTCTTCTTCTTTCGGCTGCTCCCGTTAGGGGTCACCAAAGCGAATTATGTTTCCATTTCTTCCTGTCCTCTGCATCTTGCTCTGTCACACCAAACACCTGCATGTCCTCTCTCACCATATCCATAAACCTTATCTTAGGCCTTCCTCTTTTCCTGCTACCTGGCAACTTCATCCTTAACATCTTTTTCCCAATATACTCTGCATCCCTCCGGTGGTGCTGCGGTAGCGTTGTCGCCTCACAGTAAGACGCTGTCCGGTTCGATTCTCAGTTAGAGCATCTTCTGCGTGGAGACATGCATGAATGGGCGTTCCTTCGTTGAAGGTTGTGCGTCAGGGCTGGCAACTCGGCACATAAAAATCAACTGCCAATCATTAGTGGACCAGAGTTCTGCTGTGGCGACCCCTAACCGGGAAAAAGCCGAAAGACACACACACACTCTGCATCCCTCCTCAGCACATGTTCAAACCAACTTAATCTGGCTTTGTCTCCAAATCTTCCAACCTGGGCTGACCCTCTAATATACATATTCCTAATCCTGTCCACCCTTGTCACACCCAGTGTAAATCTCAACATCTTTAACTCTGCCACGTCCAGCTCTGACTCCTGCCTTTTTGTCAATGGCACTGTCTCCAACCCATATAACATAGCTGGTCTCACTATCCTCTTGTAGACCTTCCCTTTCATTCTTACTGGTACCCATCTGTTACAAATCACTCCTGACAATCTTCTCCACCCACTCCATCCTGCCTGAACTCTCTTCTTCACCTCTTTTCCACACTCACCATTACTCTGAACTGTTGATCCCAAGTATTTAAACTCATCCACCTTCGCCACCTCTACTCCCTGCATCCTCACCATTCCTCTGTCCTCCCTCTCATTCACACAAATATATTCTGTCTTAGTCCTGCTGACCTTCATTCCTCTTCTCTCTAGAGCATATCTCCACCTCTCCAGGGTCTCCTCCACCTGTTCCCTACTCTCACTAGAGATCAGAATGTCATTGCAAACATCATAGTCCACGGGGACTCATGTCTGATCTCGTCTGTCAACCTATCCATCATCATTGCACATAAGAAAGGGCTCAGAGCTGACCCTTGATGTAATCCCACCTCCACCTTAAATGCATCCGTCACTCCCACCGCAGACCTCACCACTGTCACACTACCCTCGTACATATCCTGTACCACTCTTACATACTTCTCTGACACTCCTGACTTCCTCAAACAGTACCACAACTCCTCTCTAGGCACCCTGTCGTATGCTTTCTCTAAACCCTGTCGTATGCTTTCTCTAAGTCCACAAAGACACAATGCAACTCCTTCAGACCTTCTCTGTAGTTCTCCATCAACACTGTCAGAGGAAGCATCACATCTTTAGTGCCCTTTCCTGGCATGAAACCGTACTGCTGATCACTAACCATCACCTCCCTTCTTAACCTAGCTTCCACTAATCTTTCCCATAACTTCATGCTGTGACTGATCAGTTTAATCCCTCTGTAGTTACTACAGCTCTGCACGTCACCCTTAATCTTAAAAATTGGTTACAAAACACTTTTTCTCCATTCCTCAGGCATCCTCTCACTTTCCAAGATTTCATTAAACAATCTAGTTAAAAACTCCACTGCCATTTCACCTAAACACCTCCATGCTTCCACAGGTATGTCATCTGGACCAACAGCCTTTCCATTCTTCATCCTCTTCATAGCTATCCTTACTTCCTCCTTGCTATTCCACTGCACATCATGATTCACTATCGGCACATCATCCAACCTTTTCTCCTTCTCATTCTCTTCATTCATCAGCCCCTCAAAGTACTCTTTCCATCTGCTCAACACACTGTCCTCACTTGTGAGTATGTTTCCCTCATTATCCTTTATCACCCCTACCTGCTGCACATCTTTACTAGCTCGGTCCCTCTGTCTAGCAATTGGTACAGGTCCTTTTCTCCCTCCTTAGTGCCCAACCTTTCGTACAACTCTTCATACGCCTTATCCTTAGCCTTCGCCACCTCTCTCTTTGCCATGCACCTCATCTTCTTATAATCCTGTCTACTTTCTTCATCTCTCTGACAATCCCACTTCTTCTTTGCCAACCTCTTTCTCTGTATACTCTCCTGTACTTCTTCATTCCACCACCAGGTCTCCTTGTCCTCCTTCGTCTTTCCAGATGTCACACCAAGCACCTTTCTAGCCATCTCTCTTACTAGCTCTGCTGTAGTTACCCACCTATTCGGTAACTCTTCACTGCCACCCAGTGCCTGTCTTAACTCTTCCCTGAACTCCACCTCACAATTACCCTTTTTCAGTTTCCACCATTTGATCCTTGGTGCTGCCCTCACACTCATTCTCCTCTTCCTGATCACCAATGCCATCCTACAAACCACCATCCTATGCTGCCTAACTACACTTTCCCCTGCCACTACTTTACAGTGTCCAATCTCCTTCAGACTGGCCCTTCTACATAAGATATAATCCACCTGTGTGCATCTTCCTCCACTCTTGTATGTCACCCTATGTTCCTCCCTCTTCTTAAAATATGTATTGACCACAGCCATGTCCATCCTTTTCACAAAATCCACTACCATCTGACCTTCTGCATTCCTTTGCTTAACACCATACATACCCATTACATCCTCATCCCCTCTGCTCCCTTCACCAACATGCCCATTAATTTAATTGAAAAGAAAAAAAAATCAGAATTTTGAGTAAAATGTTTCTGGTACATCAATAAAATTGCTCAGGTCTCCAACATTTTTGCAGTGGCCAGTGGTGTCAACAAGCTTCCTTTGTGGAAAGCCTTACTTACCTGTTGTAGCACAAACATAGCCCTTTTCACATTTGTGTGCCTGCAAAAAACAAGCTAAATTAAAAATCCATTCATAGTTAGAATATAAAAAATACCAATCACACATGGCATAACCCAAATTACAAAGTCATCACTGGTGTTTGTTATAAGATCCATAACGGATCAGCGTTTCAATTTTTCACCCAGTCTGATTTTCAGCATACAGTTTCTCTATCCAGTAAATAGCGTAGTAGGTGTTTTAGACAAGTTAGCCTACATAGTTGATTAGATTGGTTAATACCTAATAGTACACATTTATGTATCTTAATAAATCACCAAACACATGGACCCCTATTACTGTATCCTCGAAGGTGCATTTATAAGTCTTATAGCACACCAGGTTTTCAAACTTTTCTCATTCAAGGTTTACTACTGAATTTCCTGACTGCAAACACTCCATTCAATCACACAGAAGCTGGAAGCAAGATAACCATTAGATTATTAAGACCACCTATATTCTAATTTCTATTCTAAGAGATATTAAAGTTTTAACCAATCAGAATTATATATTTATATTTCTATAGAATTAACCGTGGTGGTGGTGCTGCGGTAGCATTGTCGCCTCACAGTAAGACGCTTCCGGTTCGATTCTCAGCTAGAGCTTCTTCTGCGTGGAGACATGCGTGAATGGGCGTACCTTAGTTGAAGGTTGTGCGTCAGGCCTGGCAAGCCGGTACATAAAAATCAACTGCCAATCATTAGCGGACCGGAGTTCCGTTGTGGCGACCCCTAAACGGGAAAAGCCAAAAGACACAAACAAACAAATTTCTATAGAATTAAATAGAATGTAGATTTTTTCTTTGTTTTTAAGTAAGTATAAACGATTTATTTCTAGTTTCTTTACATAAGCACAGTGCTTATCTGTCGATTTATATGTTTCACCCAATAAAGATTTGTTGTTTTGCTACTAAGAAGTGAAGCTATTTTTAATCACAAGAAGAAGATGTGTTGTTTTGGTATGAAGAACGAGAAAAAGTGAAAACATTTTGATCGCAACAAGATTTTTTACTACTGTTTGGTGTTTAATTTACAAATATTTCTTACTACTTCTAGCATGGTGCTTTAGCTTAGCTCGAATAGCTCAAAAAGGCTATTCTTTCATATTTTTTCTAGTTGCATGAGACAAGCAGAAAAGAACAGACACTTCTGAATGGGGCAAGAACAAGGTTGCTATCTTTTCTGAAGGTAGCTTTGAAAGTAGATGAAGGCATTTGTGTTTGGAAGCTCTAAAAGCTCAAGGTGAAGACATGGTTGTCCTACCTCCTTACCTTAATAGTCATACCAGGCTTAGTGTACTTTGTGGAGGAAACGCTGAAGATCATTTTATGCTAGGAAAGGGGAAACTAAAGCTGTTGTGCATATTTTGTTACCGTTAGTAGACAAACAAGAAATAAAACTGGGCACTTTTGTGAGTTAGTCTCTCAGAAGTCCTTTTCAGAGTGGTAGCCAAAAGCAAGGGAATTTGGCATCCTAGGCAACACTCCCAGTTACACCCCCACACACACATGCCCCCTGCTGTATATAGATGATCACAATAGCAATTGTTTAATAATACTTTGTAAACTGTCAAACTTTTGAAAGAACAGTATGACAACTTTCAAACTATTGCGAACAATTTAAAAAAGTTTACCTTGTAAAAAGGGCAGTTTGACTACTAGTTTACAAGCTGTTAAATGATAACAGCAACTTAACTGACAGCTTGTAAGCTGACACGATTTAGTTTTTGAGTATTCCTAACCCGGTTCATATTGAAGGCAAGGGTAAGTGCCCCATTTGTTCCATTCTGCTGCACCATGGATCCTTTTAGTGTCTAATCCACAGTTTTCTTTTCTCCATTTTATTGAACATTTGTTGTTTGAGGTAAAGTAGTAATGAAAATATGGAACTGTTTTAGACATAGGCAGGGAGAACTGCATAAAAGGAAAAGGTATAGTGATTACTAGCACTGTGTACTGTCATCAAGTTGTGTTTATGGTAATAATTTGAGCATCTATAGCAGACATTGTGTACAGTGTTAAAGGTAAGTATTTATGGGAAAATAGCAGACTTAATGAAAGAGAAAATTCATTTGACTAGATTTTTGTTTACACACATGAACAAGTGATATGGCAGGTAGAGTAAAAATGACAAGAAAATGAAGCATGTGAGGGAAAGATTGATAAAAGTGGAACTGCCAGGTCACAGCAGAGTGCCCAAAACAATAGCAGCTTGATCTTTGCACAGGAATTTAAACAGTTGCTGTGGAGTTGTCCAAACGCAGAGAGCATTGTTAAGAGAGTCTGGCAGGCAATGCCATGGTTTTAGACCCAAAACTAAGAAGTGATCACTGAAGTGCAGATCCTTTGTATGTCTTTGTCTGGGGATAGTGACTTCATTTGGCTGATATCTAAGACTGAATTTAGAAGATTTCCTTATATAGTAATACTGTCTCTGTCTTTCTTCAGCTTTACATGTTAACTCATTGCTACAACAGAATTTATTGTATACTTGTCAAGGCTGCAGTTATTTAAGAACTGTTTTTATCAAATTAAGGGCTAACTTCAAACACTGGGATCTTTAAAATCATGTGACTGTTTTCTCAAAAGGTTGCTGCCTTTTACCACAGAAGTAAAAATGTTGTTATTCTTACTGTAACATGATCAGATATAACTCCTCCTAGGCGTTTAATGTTCACACGTCTGTGCATCTGGGATAAGGGGATAAAAGACCATGCAACTATATAGTTAGATACTTAGTTAAAACGTGTGTTCCTTATGGGATGGAATGGCTAAACAGCACATATCCCTCACCCAGGACCTTCTGTCTAATCATTTATTATATTTAGACATCAAGATGGGAGGATTTGTTATAGTCTGGTTTATTCATAAGTAATGTGTACCCAAATTACTTATCTCCATAATGGTTGTCTCTTGCCCTGCATTCAAATCAATTCATTTTGTACATATAAATCAATTTCAAAAATTTAAGAAACATAAATGTGTTGTGTTATCAGCCTTAAAACTTAGTAAAATAAATTACAATAAAATGTGAATTAGAGAATTTAATTAGTGTTCAGAATTGAACACATGTAGAGTGCTGTCTTAGCCAGAGGGGAAGAATTTCACAAGATATATGCAGTACTAAAAATGCTATTAAAGTAATGGTGTCTAAGTAAAACATGATAATGTCTAGCCAGTAGCATTACTAGGGTGGTGAAAATGTGTGCAGAGCATCAGGAGGTATAACTGGCATACCCAGTCAGTCTTATTGTAATAACAGCATTTAAATTCATCCCTCTTTTACCATTTAAGAACATGTTTGTGTTTGGTGATTTTAAGGCATTACATTCCATAAAGTAGTGAAAATAGAGGATGATGTACTAAACTTTTATAATTCATCTGTGGGTCTGAAGCTGGCCAAACTGCCTATCCAAAGGAAATTGCAAACCTTTATTGTACATTATAATATGAAAGAATTAAGTAGCTTCTTACCTTGGAAATTTTAAGTTATCTAGTATTTGCTGCAAAACTAAGAAGTTCTCAAGTAACAGTGAAAGATTCAGTGTAAACTGTAACAAACACAACACCCACATACACACACACACACACACACACACACACACACACACACACACACACACACACACACACACACACACGTGCACGCCCGTGTGTGTGGGGACTGTCAGGAAAAAAGTAGCTTACATCAAATCTTAATCCGAGTACAAATATAGTTATTTCTCTAGTAAGCATAGTAGTGTGCACATACTACTAAAGTGTTCCATTCTGAAGCATAGTGCACGTACTACTAAAGTATTCCATTCTGAAGCATAGTGCACGTACTACTAAAGTATTCCATTCTGAAGCATAGTGCACGTACTAGTAAAGTATTCCATTCTGAAGCATAGTGCACGTACTAGTAAAGTATTCCATTCTGAAGCATAGTGCACGTACTAGTAAAGTATTCCATTCTGAAGCATAGTGCACATACTAGTAAAGTATTCCATTCTGAAGCATAGTGCACATACTACTAAAGTATTCCATTCTGAAGCATAGTGCACATACTACTAAAGTGTTCCATTCTGAAGCATAGTGCACATACTACTAAAGTGTTCCATTCTGAAGCATAGTGCACATACTACTAAAGTATTCCATTCTGAAGCATAGTGCACGTACTAGTAAAGTATTCCATTCTGAAGCATAGTGCACATACTACTAAAGTATTCCATTCTGAAGCATAGTGCACATACTACTAAAGTATTCCATTCTGAAGCGTAGTGCACATACTACTAAAGTATTCCATTCTGAAGCATAGTGCACATACTACTAAAGTATTCCATTCTGAAGCATAGTGCACATACTACTAAAGTATTCCATTCTGCTGCATAGTCTGACTGAGAAAGGTTAGCCTTTGGCTGTAGTTGTAAACTCCTTGAGATGAGAGTAGGTAGGAAATATAGGTGACATGGTTTCGAATAGCTCCATGAGAAGAGTGTAGCTATTGACCTGCTATCCTACTGTAGGGAATTGGTTAGCTTGCCTCCTGTGAATTTCTGGGTTCAACAGTTGTGATGGATTACTAATCGAATAATTCCCAAAAGCTGTCCCAGTGGCGGAGTGCTTATAGTAGCATGCGTGTGCACCCCTTCTTTGAAGTCTTTTGCAAGGATGGAAGGACATCAAGAAATGTCCCTCTGTCATCAACAGTAAGGTGGTTCCAGCCCTTTACCACTCAGTCCAATACCCTCCTTCACATGTGGCATATAGAGGTCAAGGGTATAGTGATGAAATGTAGATGATGGTTGGGGGCTGCCAGCTGAAGGTGAGGGAAGAGGAGTTGAAAGAAGACTGACAAAAAGAAAACATTGTTGTAGAATTCTCCCACTAGTGCAAATACAAAGACACTGGGACACAGACATGATGTAATACCTTTTACTGGACCAACATAGCTCTTACAATAACTTGATCTTTTGATATAGCATGAACCCCAATAAAAGTTATTACATCATGTCTGCGTTCCAGTGTCTTTGTGGTTTTTGCCAGTGGACCAACACAGCATTTCTTTAATTTGTTTTCTTGCCCCAGAGGAAAATTACAGAAATGCTATTTACTTTAGCTAAACAGCAGAAATGCAGAATAAAATTTGGCTCCAGCAGTCAAATACATTTTCTGACTGTTTTCATTAAACCCTAATGACACATCTAGGTATTTCTCCAGGATCATCCTAGTGAAACCTTTAGGTGTCTAGAATTGCCTATTTATACTTAAACTAATAATTCCAAAACCATACTACATACAAGCTACTGAAAGATTTTCTCTTAAAGCTTACATGATGGGCACAATTGCATTGCTATCTAGCCCCTGGTTAGTACAAAAAATAATACTCATACACTACTTATTTGTATAATCATAATATTCATTTTTTCTAAATATTAAAAAAAAAACAAGCTTAACCTTGTATGAAACCTCAGAACTGGGTGAACAAAATGCTGCTGACAGCATGCACGTAGCTTGAGGTGTTACTGAAATATTGTAAATTGTTTGTAAAATATTCTAAAAGCTAATATTTACTGAGTTATTGAAACTAATAAAATCCAATTTAAAACATAGAATCTCAGAATGTGACCTCTGTAAAGACTACTTTATGTAAACAGTTTGGTTCACACTTCTTTATTAATACTTAAGGTTCTAGGAATATGAAAATTTGTTTGAACTGTGAGGATAAAACAAATATCAAAAGGCTCTGGATGCAACCATTTGAGGTTACAGTACAAACTTCCAAAACTCCACTGCAGAGAATTAGTAAAGGAGTATTTAGAGACAACCCTAACTGAGCAAACACAATTGAGTTAAGTGGAAAGACAGACAGAGAGACTGCTAAAAGACATGCCTGTCTAGCATCTCAGGATTGCTGCCATTTTGATTACTACAGAAACAATGAGTGTAAACACCTTGCACTGAATGAGAAGCTACTTAAGTTGGGCATCTAACCTCTTCCATGTTATCATCTCGTGATGTGGTGAATAATGTTATCACGTTACAGCAAGAGGATGTCTGGTTCAGTTTGTGGTTAGGTTTCTTTTAAGTCCTTACTTCCACCAGTTCCATAGTCTTTCTCTCAACTTTCAAATATTAATCAATCACCTCTGTTTAAAGATTATTCCCTTCTATCTTACCCCTGTAGTCCTGTCATACTCTATAGTTCTCTTCATGTACTTCAAAATGACTACTTCCGTCTTTCTACCTATTAGCTATTCTTTATATCCATTCACAAAATGTTCATGTTAATTACTGAACTTATCATCCAATTGTTGTTATTCAACAGTGTAAATTGTTGTATGTATGTATATTCAATTTGTATCTATATAAAACCTCTGAAGATAACTTGCCTGTACAATTTATTTTTATTGTTCAAGTCTCTTACATTTACTTGGAGCTTTTCTCCCCAGGCCTCCACTGAAAATGGGCTCTTACTGCCCATTGGACTATCCCAGTAATCACATGCCAATAAATAAATAAATAAATAAATAAATAAATAAATAAGTAAATAAATAGGGTGCCTTCTGAGTGGAATCTGCCTGACTCTCCTGGATTCACATGGGTTTTCTCCGGGTACTCCAGTTTCCACCCACATCTAACATGCATGAGGTAGGTGGATTGGTGACTCTAAATTATGTGTGTGTGTGTGTGTGTGTGTGTGTGTGTGTGTGTGTGTGTGTGTGTGTGTGTGGTATGCATATAATGCAGAAGAAAGCCCTGGCTTCTGTTCCCTGCTGTAAATTCTGTTGATGGAACTGGCTATTCATAGATTTGGTACAGGAGTCAGGTGCAACTTGACAGCAACGGGAGGATGAATACCAGCTTACACTTAGTGGTGACTGACCCTTTCAATAACCTGCCATTATATCCAAGTGGCTAAGTATAAAGTTTTCAAAGTCTGATGATTAGTTTTTCAGTACTGGTGTTTGCCAATATGTACTGTTGCTGCCTTGTAGAGAGGGGGATGGAGAGATGCAGCCTGACTCCTAGTAAGTAAGGCACAATATAGGATTGGCATGAGCAGTACAACTATGTAAACTGAATCTGGCCTTTAAAACCTCTATATCAATTGGCACTAAAACAGGAGGAGGAAAGCTTGGGAGTGAAAAGTACTCATTTATGCAAAATACCTCTGTACTGGAGGAAGAAAAACAAAAGTTGCGTATCTTCAGAAGTTATTAAAACTTAAACTTGCTTGTTCATGTTTCTGAAAACAAACCATGAAATTGTACAGGTGCTAATATTAAAGTTGCTGAAGTGTAAGCTGGCAGCATTGAAAACTCATGCCTGAAATGACAACCAAACAACAAAAATATGATGAAATCAAAATCCAAATTACATGTTCTTAACTGCAGGAGACAATAAGCATATATAATCTGCCTTGTTATGTGCCTTTTCATTCTACCTCCCCTCTGTCCTTACATTCACATGTACCCTTTTTCCACCTGCACTATGCTGTCTTCATTGAATCTATGGAGTGCATCTCCACCACCTGTTGTGGTAGACAGTTCCATGTGCCCTCAACCCTGTCTGTAGAAAAGTACTTTTAGGGATCCAGACAACAGTCAGCCCTTAACAATATGCTATTTGTGCCTCCTCTTTCCCCTATATTTCCTGCTCAGAATGGCCCCTTCACATCTCCCTGACATACTGTTATTCATCAATGTCATATTTCCCTTTTTTTTCAGGTCAAAGATAAGACCTCTAGATCATAGCTTTCTCCTCTTCTCCATCCCACTGACCTTTCTGGTAGCTTTCCTCATATTTTTTTCCAGCACTCTGATGCACTTATTTTTCTATGACTACAAAACTCTATACAGTATTCAAGGTGTGGTCTGACCAAGGCACTATAGGGTAGAAGCATTAGCTATTTGCTATTGGAATGTATCTTCCTGAGGGTACACCTGAGCATTCTATTTGCTGTGGTAACGGTTTTAAATTTTGAGACACACAAGTATGAGTCCTGGAATAAAAAGAAAAGAAAATGGGGATTTATACTAAAGCTGAGATTTCTGTATCTCAGAGTAGTTCCTTTTCTCCAAAGTATGGAGATCATGAACTTAGTATATGTTAGTAACAAGGATATGAGGGTGCAGCCCTGCACGCTGGGGAGGCCTCACTTCAAAAATACATTAAAGGAAAGCAGCGATTGTTGTAATTCCCACCGTAAATTGCAATTATGGGTCTAAGAACTACAACAGTTTGGTGCTACTACAGATGCACTTGCGTTGCTCCTACTGATCTAATCAAAGGGTGTTCAACACCCCAACTCCTTTTCCTGCTCTGTTGTCTGCAGTTCCTGTAGTCTAAGCTGATAATTCACACCCAAGTTTTTATGGTCAATATGCAGTACTTTGGATTTTTTGTATTGAATCTCAACTGCCACCTTTACAGGTAACCATCACGTAATCTCCAGAATAGATTCTATCCCATTGAACGTTAAACGAGTAGGACGTTAAGCGAATGCTGTATACTTTACATTGTGATTCATTTAATGTCCTCCTGCACAATGTCCAACTGCATGTACATTCGCTTAGCACAGTATGGACATAAATTCAGTTGGACGTTGTGTGGAAGGATGTTAAGCGATGTACATCTGTATTACCAAACTTGTTCAACTCTTCCAATTTCTTCAGTAGACAAGTTTCCTTATCTCCCGGTATGTATTTGTGTCATCAGTGTTGAGGTCAGTCCTACTCTCTGTTCTCTCAGGTATGCCTGAAACACACTCAGGAATACTGAGCCAAGGACAAGTATTGCAGTTATCACCTCCCTAATTAATGATATTGTCCCTCTCACCACAATGCCATGTGTCAAACAATTTAAACATGCAGCCATCCAGTTCTTCAAACTTGGTCCTGTCCCAATCCCTTGCAAGAAGACAAGATCCATAAGCAACGCATATAGGGACTATTCACCCAGTCCCCCCTCCCATTTATATATTGCAACTTGTTATTCTCAAAGGTGATGCAAATCTCAGGAGTCGGCCGACCGGCACTTGCGAACTGCTTCTGCTTTGGGCACCGCGCGGCAAGAAAAACTGAAGAAATGGAGTCGGATGCATCTTATATACCCCTGGCGCACTGACGTCAGGGAAGAAGCGACAGCAACCGATGCCGGACCAAGACTTTGGAACTCGGGCCGACTGCGGGACCGCCTGATGGCAGGATAACCCAAGTGTGATGACTGCAGCAGTGTGAACACTCGAACATCTACATTTATGGTAGGTAAAAAACTGTACTTTTTGTAATATTATATTGAACTATTTAGTAAAACAAATGGAAGGAAGTTTGAAGGGTGAACTTCAAAATGCTAGATGTATCCCTTTTACATTTGGCCACTTGTTAGGATTTGCAGCGATAGTTCACATATAATAACTTGTTAGATAACAGTAAATCTTTCAATAGGTGTTCAGTGAAACAATAAATATAGTTTGAATTTGATTTTTAGTAGTCAGTCTTATTGAATTCAGTATCCTCAACAAATTACTCTCCTAAAAAGAAATAGGAGAAAAAGAACCATGTGAATTTTCTGAAAACCATTTCATCAAATGTAGTCTTAAATGAAAATGAAAACTCCATTTATGTAATTGTTTTAGTGGAGGGGAGGACTCCCCCATCTTGGGAGATGTCCATTGTACATATGTACTTATTATGAAGGTGTGAGGTCCTGTGGAATCCTGGCAACATAGGAAAAAAGATAACTACCCACAGTAGTGTAGCAGAATATATAATAATAATAATAATACTATAATAATATATAATTACACATAGAAGTGGTATGTTCAGCGAACCAGCCAAAAATACATGTTTGTACAATTGGCTATTGAAGAGTTGTCCAGCTAACTGCTTTCACCTCTAGAGAATTGTATTGCTTAACTGGTGTGAAAAAAGATCTGTGCAAAACTACTGTAGTTTGTTTTTATTTTATTTTTATTTGTTTGTTTGATTTGTTAATTTGCATAGTCCATCTGGGTAAGATTATTTTCATTCTAGGCCCAAGGAAAACAACTCCCAACAACTGGAACACCCACAGAGATACCTTCATAAAAGGATGCAAGGCCTAAACCGTATGTCCTATGGACTAACTCTAAGCCCTGTCCTACAGACTGCTGAGACGTGACCTCTGTCTGGCATACAAAGCATTCTTTGACCCAATACTGATGGATTTACTGCACATCAGCAAGTCAAATGTCATCAGAAATGCTCGGTCTAGGGATTTAAACCTCTTCTGTAACATCTGCAGAATGATTTGGAGGGATAGGTATATCCTGCATCCAGTTGTTCTAGAACAGACTCTCCATGCATGTAAAACAAAACTCATCCCTGTCCATATTCAAGGGCAACTTGGATCTATATAATTATTGACCATAGGATGTGCAAGGCCAGTCTAAAATCAAATGGAATATGTTAATTTAAACACCAAAAGGGAAATTGGCTAGGCTTAAAAGTAGTCTGCAAGGGCAGATAGCCTAGTACTTACCTATAAACCAATGATCATATGAGAAAAGCTCTCCACTGGAATCATTATAATGTATGGAGTATAATATTGTATTATATTCAGGGATACTATGGAAGAGGTATTGACAGTTACTGAACACATTTCAGTAAATGTAGAAAGAAAGTAAAATATTACATTCACAGAACAGAACAGATAAATACTGGCAGTTACAACACAACGTAAATTACATGTTGTCCATTTCCTAATATATCAGCATCACTGAGCAACAGCAGATCAAATTATGATGTTCTTGAGAAGGCAACATATCGACTTAGTAGTTTATTTGTTGTAATAACTGAAAAATATGTGTATATACAAAAGGTTCTGTTAATATGCAGAAATCTGTGTACAGTCATAGGTTTAAAGAGAGATTAGTAAGTAAACATTTAATGGAATGTAGTGGCACTGAGTCTGAACTAGTTAATTGTAGAGAAGGTAAGGGGTAAAAAGTGTGGCCAGGGTTGAAACCTTGGTGATTTAGTATCTTATGTAAGCAGACAGTAACAGCTTCAGGATGAATGTAGGGATTTTTAATGAGCGCTTGAAGAATATAGTGTTACAGTTTGCAGTGTTAGTAGTAGAGAGCACTGCTGACAAAAAGTACAAGTCTTGAGGTGAGTGGAGGAATGAAGAGTATGGCTGGTGAAATTCCAGGTTAGAGAAATGATGGAAATGTTTTGAACTGAGAGGATTTCTTAAACAATGCAAAGGTAGTCAGTGGATTGTTTGTGGTTAAACTCTAGCCAGTTAGTGACTGAGTGAAAGACGGTGATGTGCTTTGGGAGCTTCACCCCAGGCAAATGTTAAGGCTCTTTGTTATCCTTGAGTAAGGTTAGATTTGAGAGAAGAACATAAATTTGTAAAAACAAAGGAGCAATCTAATTATTTATGTAGGAAGAAGATGGCCACTGTACTTTATTGAGCATGTGGCATTATGATGAGGTGGGTATGGTGTTATAAAGTGCTGTTATTAGTCTTTAATTCAACAATTTCAGACATTGGGGATAATTGTGAACCTTACAAAGTCTCAGATGGAGCTGTCACAGACCCTCAAATGTATAGAATGTCCAATGGATACCCTTCTTTGTCAAGTCAATCTTCCACCAGTAAGGGTCCTGGAGTGGGGCATTTTTCCATGGTGCTTGGTCAAAGACCAAGGCTAGTATGCATATCAGCATGCTAGAGATGAGCATGGTCCTTCTTTCACTCTAGGGATTCCAGGATTCCTTTCTTTGAGCAGTGATAGCTATTTATCCTGACAATATGACAGTGTTATGGTATGTCAGCAAGCAGAGAGGAACTCATTCCTATATCCTCGTTTAATAGACAGTGAGGTTATGGGAATGAGACACATTTTGGATCATTTTTTGGTTGCTGCTTTGATTCCTAGAAAGCACGGTTCCCTGACTGACAGGTTCAGCAGATGCTTCATGATGCCACATAAGTGGTCCCTAAACTGCATGGTGGTGAAATCTCTTTTCAGCCAAACAACTGATTGGAGAAACTTCACTTTGACTTGTATGCCTCCCTAATCAATGCCAATTTCAGAAAATGATTTTCCCTGACTTACTCCTCTCTGGGACAGCTGTCCATGGATGTCTTAGTCCAAGAGGCACCTCCAGGTTTTCTTTATGCCCCCCCATTTCTACTAATTCCTAAATTTATGCAGAAAGTAAAGCTGAATAGAGCTGGTGTCATTCTCACAGCCTTGACCTGATTGCAGCATGTCCAGCTCCCCTTGCTCTGGTCAAGCCTCTCAGCCTGTTGCCCTTCAAGACCCTGATGACTCACCCATCTTAGCAAGCCTCACTTGGACCTATGTGCCCTTAAGTTAACCACTTTGTTTCTCCAGTTCTAATGATGACCAATGATGCAGCTTACCGTGACAGGGTAGTCCACACCCTTATTTCTGCTCACAAGCCCAATATCATGAAAACATATATAAACAACTAGACCATTTTCTAGTTTGCACATTAGTGAAAGAGTTGGACTTATTTTCTGCTGTGGTGCCTACAGCCCCAAGCTGCATTGTATAATTTTTTGACTGGGAGTTAAGTTATGATTATAGCAAGGTCTGCATGACTGACATCTATAATTTTCGTCAGGGCTTCAGAAATTCAACCTCACCCTCAACCTTTAACTTAATAAAATGGCTATTCACAGAATGAATGATTTTTTTCCATGCCAGTTTTGACTGATGTCTTCTAAAAAAGTATTTTGTTGTACTGGACTAATCTACCATAGTTTTTCTAGAAGGGTTATTGAAGATGGTGTGGAATAGATGCTGCAGATATTTAATATCATGTGGTTGCCCAGGAGAACTTGTGCTAGAAGCCAATATGACTTATGTATTTCAGCAGAGGTCAGAAAGTGTAGCCTGGGAATTGTAGTTTGGTTAGGAGCAGTATTCCCTTATCAGCTGTAGTTCTTGGTCTGTCCCTCCTGAAAACATGAAATGACTATTACTGTAGCTGGACCGTTAAAGGTTTGGTTTCAGGCATATTTCTGATATTGCAGTAATATAAGGGAATGATCTTGACTTTGACCAGTACAGATTTGTTAAGTGTGCTACCCAGGTTTAAGCATTAGTTTGATGTCTTTAAGGGAGAACTCTACCATGTTCCCATTACCTCCTCCAGGTATTCTCCTTATAATTTAGCTTATAACATTTCACATCACAGGCTACAGCACTGAGTTAACATTTCAGTTTTCCCAATACATCCAGCCAAAAATCTGAGCACCTAATTACTATTAAATGCAAGTACCAAATAACACATTATTCTTCCTGCTTACAGTAGGAATGGAGATACTGCCTAGAAATACGTTTTAATAAAAAGAGTGACAAAAGAGATGGAAAATTATAAGCACATTATTAAAGAGACGGTGTAACATCTGTAGACTTTAATGAAGTATATTGCAAAATCCTACCACACAGGGTTATTTAGTTTTACTTCTGAAAAGGGAGATGTAAGATGTGTGTCCTGTTTCTTGAAAATATTGGTAACACTAATGCGTTGGTCTTGTAATATGATTTTCTCTGCACTAGACAGCTTCAAAAATCATGTACGATGAGGGGGATTCAGAAAACTATGTGACGGGGTAAATCAAGCCAGAAAAGAAAGAAAAAAATAGAAACATCAGGTACAGATGTAAATCAGGGCTAAAAGTAGGGACTGTCCTCCAAACCGGGTACAGTTAGTTGAGAGGTCTGATTGAAGTCAATCCTGGATGATATGTAAGGGTATTTAGTTCATATTGGGTAAGAGATAATTGATGGAAATTGCTAAAACATTTTTGTGAAGTATGAGAAATTAGTCACACATTGCCAAGTAAGTCTGCTAAGAGGACAGAGTAACTCTACAGTTTATTAAAATACTTTGGGTGATAGTGAGGGAAGTTACTATGTAGTGCATTCATAAAGCATAACAAAGCCTTTTAACTTAGCTACTTTGTCTGGAAAAGAGTTTAACTGGACCATGGAAGGCATTTTAGCAGCTTACATTTGACACTTTTTTAAGAGTGAATTAGTGAAAAAGCAACATCGCCTTTTAGTCATAGCCTGTGTGTATGGCAGTACTGCTTCTGGGGAGATTTACTCATTCACAAGTTGATGAAAGTACTCTGTACATCTACATTTGATGTCCCGTGGTCTGATGGCAGTACTGCTTCTGGGGACATTTACTCATTCACAAGTTGATGAAAGTACTCTGTACATCTACATTTGATGTCCCGTGGTCTGATGGCAGTACTGCTTCTGGGGAGATTTACTCATTCACAAGTTGATGAAAGTACTCTGTACATCTACATTTGATGTCCCGCGGTCTGATGGCAGTACTGCTTCTGGGGAGATTTATTCATTCACAAGTTGATGAAAGTACTCTGTACATCTACATTTGATGTCCCGCGGTCTGATGGCAGTACTGCTTCTGGGGAGATTTACTCATTCACAAGTTGATGAAAGTACTCTGTACATCTACATTTGATGTCCCGCGGTCTGTTGAACAGGTTGTTGCTGGCCTCCCTTATGAAGGGTGCCTGATGACATCTTCTTTACCTTTCTATCTTTGCATTGCCACCTGATAGAGATGTTCTTCGTTCCCCATTGCTGCAGTCCTTACTATTGGGTATAGTCCGCCGTCCAGTCGGCCCGAATACCAGAGTATAAGGCTGACGTCGGTCAGGGCGCATTAGACTGACGTCAGTACGTCAGGGTACTAATGCGCATGACCGACGTCATATCCCCAGTCTTTTTTGCCGCATGGTCCGATGCAGAAGCAGTTTTGCGAGTGCAGGTTGGCGTTCTGAAATATTTCCGAAACCGGAGTTTCAGACCGAAACAGAGTTGGCTAAGTACCCCGTTGGGGAACATTTTGGTTTTTCTTGCCTCAGTATTTAACCGGATGTCAGAAAAAGTGAATAACTGTATTTCTTGTGGGAAACAGATACCTCATAGGGATTACCATACCTTGTGTATACCTTGTTTAGGGCCTGAGCACGGCGTTGTTGGTTGCCGCTCTTGTGCTAGGTTTAACAAACGCACTATTAAGAGGAGGTTAGACTGTGCCAGGTTAGTGTTTGGGAAGCGTTGCAATTATAAAATGCCGTCGGATGCTCCGGCCCGCTTCGTCAAGAAGCGCAAGGACAAAACAGCGAAGCCTAGGGTTGATGAACCGGCAGTCCCGGACGCAGGTTCTTTAGAAGGCTCTGTGGAGCCAGAGGTTTTGCCAGGAGTTTCCATGGAGTCTCAGGCAGAAACTTTACTGTTACAGGATGTGCCTTCTCAGGAGGTAGGCCAGGCTGAGGGGCTTCTCAGGTAACTGTTCTTCCCTCTCTTCCCAAGGTAGTTAGGGCCTCTCCTTCTCTTGCCAAAACTCCTTTGAGACGGAGGCCAAGTTCAGCTTCAGTGGGGCTTCTCCTAGCATTTCGGGTTCTGTACCTAAGAAACATATGCTTAAAATGGCAGAAGATTTGATTACTATGATTAGAGGTTCTATGCCTCCTCCTGATAAGAGGCCTAGGGTGGAACCGAGTTTGATAGTTTTGAACAGTGTTCAGAGGCTTCAGAGTCTTCTGGAAGACTTGCAGGAGTATCCTACTTATTCTGATTCTGATGTGGATGATTCCACTCCTACAGCTTCTCCTCCTGAGGATTTCTCATTTTCAGAGACTCTGCATTCCATGAGGGAGCACTTTAAATGGGAAGGCCAGGATTACTCTGATTCCAGGAAAAGGCTTAGGGAATTCTTGTTTTTACCCCAGCATAGGCCCTTAGCTATTCCTCCTGTGTTGAATGTGGTGGAAGATGTTTTTGCAGAGGCTTCCCTGAACCCTGACTCTTTGCCTCCTGCTCCTGTTAAGCCTGATAGGTATTATAGGGTGCCCGAAGCTCATAAGTATTTGTTTAAGAGTCCTAGGGCGGACCCAGAAACTATTTCTCAAGGGCCTAAAGGTGTTAAGGCTTCTGTGGTTAAAAATCCTGTTCCCACTGATAAAGAGGCAAGGGCTTTGGATAGGTGGGGAAAGAAAGTGTATACTTCTTCCACTCTAGCCATGAGAGCGTTGAATTGTCAGTTTCACATGCTAAAATATCAGAATTATCTTCTTTCACAATTAAAATCTAAGGTGGATGCTTTGGCGGAAGGTATTGAGTGTAAAGAGTTGCTGGATTTGGTTCATGTGTCTGAACAAGTGGGTAAGCATTCTTTGCAATGTGGTTTTGATGCTGTACAGGCCTCCTCGAGGGTGGCTGCTACTAGTTCTGTTCTTCGCAGGCATGCCTGGTTGAGGGATCAGAATTTAGCTGAGCATGTTAAGACACGGATTTTGGATGCTCCTTTACAGTCTGATGTGTTGTTTGGATCGCCTGTGGAAGCAGTTTTAAAGAAAATGGAGGACAAAGCTAAGTCTATGCAAACTGTTAAAGATTTTTGCAGGTGCAGCCACCGAAGTTTAGTAGAAATTGGCCTGCTAAGGGGTGGACATATCCTGCTTATGATTCCCAGTCTAGGGGTAGGTCTAGACGTGGTAGGGGCAGGGCTCAAGGTTCTTTTAGGCCTAGAACAGGCAGTTCACCTGCTCAGACTTCTGGTGAGGGCAGGGGTCAGTCCTTTCGTAAACAGACCCAATGACCTGTCTTTTCAGCTGCCAGTAGATTCTCGCCTGGCAGCTCCTTTGGGAGGAAGACTGTCTCTTTTCAAAGAAAATTGGGATTTAATTACTCAAGACAAATGGGTGTTGGATATCATTCACCACGGTTACAGATTTTATTTCCATACAATGCCCCCTTTCAAAGGCATGCCAGATGTTCCTCCTCCACAAAGAAAAGAGGCTCACAAGCAAGTTTCTCAGTTACTCCAGATGGGGGCCATTCAGCCAGTCCCTGTATCAGAAAGGGGCCTAGGATTTTATTCTCGCCTGTTCCTAGTACCAAAGAAGGGGAACACGTGGAGACCAATTTTGGATTTATCTCTCCTCAACACTTTTCTGGACATTCCCAAGTTCAAGATGTTGACGTTACAACAGCTTTTACCTCTGCTGGGCAAAGATCACTGGATGGTAACTTTAGATCTCAAGGAAGCTTACCTTCATGTGCCTATAAGGCTAAGTTGCAGGAAGTATCTGCGGTTTCGAGCTGGAAATTCTCATTATCAGTTCTCTGCATTGCCCTTTGGCTTATCTACTGCGCCCAGAGTATTCACAAGGGTTCTGGCTCCAGTGATAGCTTACTTCAGGCTTCAAGGCATTCAAATCTATCCTTACTTGGACGACTGCCTGATTCTGGCTCAAGAAAAGGAAGACCTTCTACAGCATCTGGAATATGTTATAGCAGTGCTAAGATGCCTAGGGTATTCTGTGAATGAAATAAAGTCCAGTCTAGTACCCTCTCAAGACATGTGCTTTCTGGGTGTGAGACTGAATACAGCAGCCCAGATGGCCTTTTTAACCCCGGACAAACAAAAGAGTCTATCACTTTACTTCCATCAACTATCTCATCAGTCCGTGCTGACTGCAAGGACAGTCCTTCAAGCATTAGGGTTCATGGCATCTTGTATTCTGGTGCTTCCCAATGCCAAACTGCATATGAGGAAGCTACAATGGTATCTCAAAATGTATGGACACAGCACTGCCAGGATTTGGACACTGTCATTCAAATAATACCTTGCCTTCAAAAAGAATTTTTGTGGTGGGCTCAGGAATGTCACCTAAACAAGGGACTCTCTGTGACCCGGCCAGAGGCGAGTCAGATTTTAACGACAGATGCCTCGGACATTGCTTGGGGAGCTCATCTAAATGGAAAGTGGATACAAGACAAGTGGCCTGCCAGACTACAGCATCTACATATCAACATGAAGGAGATGTTAGCAGTCCAGTTTGCATTAATGGCTTTCAAGGAGTTACTTCTTCCAGGGCAGGTGTTGATTCTAACAGACAACACAACTGTCATGTGGTACATCAACAAGCAAGGGGGAACACATTCTTATCCTCTATGCAGGCAAGCAATGATTTTATGGGAGACTGCGCTAAGCTTGCAACTAACTCTTCAGGCAAGGTTTCTGCCCGGAGCACAGAACTCCTTAGCAGATGTGTTAAGCAGACAAATCATGGATCCCCACGAGTGGAAACTGGATCTTCATGTATTTCAAAAATTGACAGTGTCATGGGGAACTCCAGACATAGATCTGTTCGCTTCTCCACTAAACCACCAGCTGCCACAGTATTGCACAAAGGGGTTTCATCACACAGCTTGGAAAGTGGATGCTCTGTCTTTCAGTTGGAAAAACCTTCATGTGTATGCCTTTCCTCCTCTGCCTCTTCTTCCAAAGGTACTATTAAAGGTCAGACAAGACAGGCCAAGGATGATTTTGATAGCTCCAGATTGGCCTCGCAACACTGGTACCCACTACTACGGAGTCTGGTAAGGAAGCCTCCATGGCCTTTACCTCTGATTCCTCATCTGTTATCTCAGAAGGATGGTCATCTGCTCAATGTCAAGCTTCACTCTCTTCATCTAACAGCCTGGCATATTCTGTGTTGAAACACAGCAGGTCTCAACTTCCTCAACAAGTTTTAAATGTGATTATGGAAGCTAGAAGACCTAGTACAAGGAAAGTGTACGCAGAAAAATGGAAGAGATTTTTATTTTGGAGTACAGCAAAGAATTTGCAGGTTTCTGAGCCTAATTTGAGTGTGGCTCTTCAATATCTTACTGAGTTATTGGACAAAGGTTTGTCCTTCTCTTCCATTAAGATTCATGCTGCAGCAATTTCAGCTCACTATGATTGTGACCCACCATTGTTTTCGCATCCTTTGTTCAAGCAGTTTCTTAGAGGGGCAAAGAATATAAGACCCCCGTAGAGCTCCTACTCCTGCTTGGGATCTCAATTTTGTGTTGGAAAAACTTACTCTACAACCTTTTGAGCCTGCGGCTACTGCTGAATTGAAATACTTGTCATGGAAGACTGCTTTTCTGTTGGCTATTACTTCTGCAAGAAGGGTGTCTGAGTTGCAGGCCCTTATGGCAGTAGAGCCCTTTTGATTTTCCATAAGGATAGGGTATCATTACGTACTAATCCTTCCTTTATGCCTAAGGTGGTTTCTAGTGTGGCTTTAAACCAAACTATTCATTTGCCTACTTTTTATGCAGACCCCAAAATAAAGGGGAAAAGATTTTGCACACTTTAGATGTACACAGGCAATTGCGTTATTATTTAAGCAGGACTAAGGATTTCAGGCAGTCTCAGCAGTTGTTTGTTTCTTTTGCTTTGAGTTCACAGGGCAAGCCTGTGTCAAAACAAACTATTTCTAGGTGGATTGGCTTTTGCATTGCATTTTGTTATTCCCATCATGGCAAGGAGATTCCAGCTGGGATTAGGCCTCATTCCACTAGGGCTACTGCCACTTCAACAGCATTTCTAAGGGGTGGCAACTAAGGATATTTTGGAAGCAGCTACTTGGAGTTCAGTGCATACTTTCTCTAAGCATTATCACCTTCCTATCTACTCTAAGTCTAGGGCTGGTTTTGCCACAGCTGTTTTGCAAGGCATGTTGTCAGCTCCTGCTTCTTTATGATTTGCCAGCCTCCCTTACCTCTGCTTTGGGATTCTACCCAATAGTAAGGACTGCAGCAATGGGGAACGAAGAACATAGTACAGTTTTGTACCTACCATAAATGTAGATGTTCGAGGATCCCCATTGCTGCAGTCCAATTTACCCTCCCTCCTTCCCTCTGTGTTTAGGGGTGGTTGTGTAGGTGAGGTTACATGCTTATATTTTTGTATATATTCTTGTATATATTGTACATATTTTTGGTGCAGGTATTTTGGGCCTTGTCTTTTTAGGGTCTTCTGACATCTGGGGCAAGAAAAGACTGAGGATATGACGTCGGTCATGCGCATTAGTACCCTGACGTACTGACGTCAGTCTAATGCGCCCTGACCGACGTCAGCCTTATACTCTGGTATTCGGGCCGACTGGACGGCGGACTATACCCAATAGTAAGGACTGCAGCAATGGGGATCCTCGAACATCTACATTTATGGTAGGTACAAAACTGTACTTTTCTTCATGTTATTTAGGATATAATCCAATAAAGAGTAATACTAAACAGCTAGAATGTAGCAGAGAGATTACTACATGTGTAAAATATCAAACTATAATAACTTGTTCACACAGTAAGAAAAGAGTGATTCAGGGCCCTTTCATTATCAGTAAAAGCACTTATGATATGGGTCTAAGTCATGCAATTTTAAGGGGACATAAAATCATTGTGAAACAAAGGATAGACTGAAAAATAAAACCACGTCAGGAAGGCAGACATCATCATTAACATAAGGCACCCTTTTCCACATTTTTACATGGGTCAGGTAGTCACATCAACTATCACCATCTCTCTCTCGATTCATTGTCACTTTTCTACCTTCTTCAACAGTTATGCCTGAAGTTTTCTTTCACACAATCCATTCATCTCTTTAGTGGATGCCCTTGTTTCCTCTTACCTTCTTTTTGTTTCTCCCCTATTTTCTTCACCAGGTTATCTTCTTGCTTTCTTGCACATGTGCCTGAACCAGGATAGTCTGTTGTCTTTGACCTTCACTTTGGCTTGTGCACTGATGTCATTTCTTCATGTTTCCCACAGTGTGCATCCTACCACTTATGTCAGGCACTTAACCTCCTTCATCTCTAGCTTTCTCAGCTGTTCTGCCTTCACTGTCCAGGATTCTGTGCCATACAGTAGTATTGGTCACACCACTGTTTTTTACAACTTAGTTTTCAGCTTCTTTAGCATTCTTCTGTCACACACTATGCCTGACACTCTGTTAACAGTTGGCTGCAGCCCCATTGATTCTAGCTTTGACCTCTTCATTCAGTCTTCCCTTCTCTTCAACCGTCTCTCTCAGGTACATGAAGCGTTAACCTTTTCCATTATTTTCCTGTCTGTTTTCAGCTTCTTCTGATTTCCCCTATTTGCTGCCATGACAACTGTCTTGTCTGTATGTGCCTTCAATTTTTGCATTCCTTTACTCTGTCATTTTCTGAAATTCTTTTTCAGAGTTTGTTTGTAATACCACATCACCTGCATACGGCAGTTTTATTGATCTGCCTTCTCTGACCTGTTCACTAATGTAGTCCATTACCACTGCGAACAGCAGTTTGCTCAGAGCTGAACCCTGATGCCCATCCACTCCTACTAGGAATCCCTCTGTGAGTCCAAACACTGATCATACGTGTATCACTGAGTCTTTGTACATAGCTGAACTAATTCTACCTACGTTTCTTGGAACTTCAAACCACTGCCCAAGTCAGCTTTCTTGGGACCTTGTTATATGCTTTCTTCAAGTCTATGAATAATCTTTTGGACTCTTTCTTCATCTCTAACTTCTTTTCAGTTATATTTCTGACTGTAAACATTGGGCCTATTATGTTGCACCCTGATATGAATCTGAACTGCTCATCTCCCATCTCCCTTTCTACTGCTCTGCTTTTTTTTTATCAGTCATCCAATCCAGCAGTTTCATGCAGTGTGACAGGCGTTTGATACCTCCATACTAGCCACAGTTTTGAATGTCCCCTTTGTTTTTGTACATGGGCACTAGAATGCTTATTCTGTGGTCATCTGGAATATACCTTTTTCTCCATGAGTACCCTCTGGAGCCATTTCTGCATTGTCACCCAACATGCTGATCACATCTGCTATGACCTCATCTGAGCCTGTTGCTCTCCCTCACTTTGTTTTCTTAATGCTGTTTTTACTTCTTATATGGTAGACATTTCTGTCTTTCATCATAGGCTGTGTCTAAATCAGTTCTTCTTCTAGGGAGATTTATTCATTCAGAAGCTGATGGAAGTACTTCTTACATCTACATTTGATGTCTAGTAGATTGGTGAGCAGGTTGTTGCTGGCATCCCTTATGAAGGGTGTCTGGTGGCATGTATTTTTCTTTCTGTCTTGGCATTGCAACTTGATAAGAGTTTCTTCATGTTATTTAGGGTATAATCAAGTATGAAACCACACTAACCAGCTAGGATGGTACATAGTGATTATTTACTACATGTGTAAATTATCAAACTATAATACAATATTTATGTCTTTTTAGTTTCTGGAAGAAGCTGTCCATTACATTTGATACTGTACTACAATAGCTAACTTTAGATTGTGAACAGGAGTGTTGTGAACGTGTTTGGTCCTTGGTTGACATTGGTATCTCCAGAAGGCTTTACAGTGTATTTCTGAGGTAGAATTTATTTATATTTTTTATGAATAATTTGTTTTGAGAGCTCCTTGTAATATAGTCAGGTGTTATCAGCGGGTATAGAAACATAGAATCATACCTCTCAACCTCTTAGAGCAAGAAATCTGGACAAACCCATACATAAAAGTGGGACAAAGGCCCCAAAATACAAGCTCAGAACTCAATTGTCTGTCATTATTTTCTAACTTTAGTCTTTAATGATTTGCCACTAATTTGCCCGAAAACCACAATTTTATGAAAAATGGGCCAAAAATGTGAGGCAAAAATCTGGACATTCTGCGAAAAGCTGTACAGTTGAGAGGTATGCAGAATGTGTTTTATACCTTTGTGGCTTGGTACTAATTTGCTGGATTTATGGCTGTGCCCTGATGATTGATTCCTCTGCATGTTTATGCACTGTATTGGACAGATTGCTTAGACTGCGGTGGTGGTGTTGCAGTAGTATTGTCACCTCACAGTAAGACGTTGTCCTGTTCGATTCTCAGCTAGAGCGGCTTCTGTGTGAAGACATGCGTGAATGGGCATACCGTCATTGAAGGTTGTGCATCAGGGCTGGCAACTCGCCATGTAATAATCTACTGTCAATCATTAGTGGATCGGAATTCCGCTGTGGCGACCCCTAACCGGGAAAAGCCGAATGACACAACATTGGACAGATTGCTTAGACTGTTTGCTGAGGTATAGAGCAAGGAATAAAGTAGTTGAAGTGACAGTTGGAAGGAATGTTTTGGTAATGCTCTAATTTTTGTTTAAAAATGTTAAGAGTTAACTTATGGATATGAGATGAATAGAGGAAATGAGGGAAGGAAGTCTGCCTGTAAAGTTTCGTTTTGCTAAAGAGTTATTTTGACACAATAAGTAAGCTAGAAAATTCAGGTCTGAACACTTTTCAAAATTAGGGCAATTACAGCTTTAAAAACTGAAAACTAGCTCTAGCAGTAATAGCCACACCTGTAAGTCTGAATTATTGAAAAAAACTAAAGTGCGCTATAAAGTATGTGCTGTGCTGGTGCAAAGGTCAGCCAGGGTGAATTGCCAACCTTACAATTCTGATTCTTTTCAATCTCTTTTCTTTTAATCTTGAATCACAATTCTTCCTACTGGGAGACAACATGGATTTACTATGTTTACGTTGTGATGTTGATTTTATAGAACAGCATGTTACCTTTGCACTCTCTCTGCCATACAGGCTAGAAATTCATATGCTGAAAGTCTTCACATTTATGTAGGAATATGAATTTTCTTCACACCAGGATTTGTATTTTTAATTAAGTTTGCATAATTCGAAACATTTCATTTTGTCCTCCTTGGTGTCTGTAATCAAATGTGTTTCATATTTTTCTAATTGTGTCTAATCTAAACTCAAAACTTTTTTTTGCATTTTGATGACACTTTCCTTTTATATTAGGAACCTAGAAATGTAGAAATTCCAACATTTCCTCTTACATTTTTTTTCTTCTTGACACTGTTGTTATTACATAATGTGGCTGTGAATAATTCCTTAAAGCAGATTTTAATCATACGTTCTGTGAGTTTTAGCCAACTTCTCTAGCATAATTTTATTATAAAATATTCTGATATGCAGTTTCTGTTCCTTTGTTATGTTTGTCATATTTACTTTCCTCTGTACTTGAATTTTTCATGCAGTTATGTCTGTTGTTCCTCTCATGAAATGCTCACGCTGTTGTATAATTGCAGGTCTTGCCAAGAAATGTTCTTCTGTTCCAAAACATTTTGTTTTACTTTTGCGGTACCTTATCCAAGACTATTTCCTCTGTTATTATACCACCCCCTTACACATTACATAATGTGTTGCCTTTGGAAGCAATGTTTGACGTTTCCTGATTTAGTGTTTGGTAGTTTGCAGCACGCTGCTATGTCAACCTCTGTCTCTTTCTTACTTACCAGATAATTTATTTGAGTTATGTCAAACCAAGTCTATGCTGAATCTTACTGATTACAGTACTTGCTTCCTGTGAGGTGATTTGACTGCCATTTTTCACAAGGTGATTAACTATTCCACTTTCTCACTCCAGCACCTACTGAATCTGTATTTGGTAAAAGCATGACCCAGCACATGATGTCTGTCTAGGGGATCAGTGTTCTACTCCAATTAATAAATAAAAATAAATAGATTTATCTGATTACCGTATTTGTTGTCATGCCAGTATCTTGATGTAGTTTTACAGAAAAAATAATTTTCATTTTCATTTAAGGCTTGTGGCATTTATAGCTTTATCCAGCTAAATTTTTATGCTATAGCCTTTGCCTTTAAGGTAAGATTGAAGTTATTGTTTTTTTTATTACAAGCATGGAAAGGTTTTCTTCCACACTGTACAGTCTACTGAGGCAGATAGTAATCCTTTTTAAGCACAAATACAAAGTAACAGAGGTTCAGAGACTTTATAAGGCTAGTGTTTGATGGCAATTACTTTCAAATCTGAACAATTCAGACAAAAATTGGGGAGAAGAAGACAGACTGGTAAGTCTTGGTACCCAACAGCCAAAGTGGCAGAAAACAAATAATCTTAAAAACTTTGAATGTTACCCAGTGTGTAATTCAGAAAGTGGAAGATCGCACATCAGAAAACAAACTTTCAATGGCACGTTGGCACTATTATTTTGATAATCAGGAGGTACTGTCTGTGCAGGTAGCTTGAATATATATATGTATGTATATATATATATATATATATATATATATATATATATATATATATATATATATATATATATGGTTCCCTGCCATTTGACTGAAAAATGTTGAAACATGAAATGATTAAAACACAAGGCCTTGAAAGTGGAATTTTCCCTTTCCTGCACTGTTGTGCGATCCCAGAGCTGGTATATGTAACTAGAAGGGGGTGTGGGGGGTGCAGGAGGGCTTGTGCTTTCAACATTTGTTTTCAAACAGACATAACAGAACTATATTTATGTATATGCGTATATATATATATATATATATATATATACATATATATATGTACATATGTGTGTCTGTGTGTGTGTGTGTGTGTGTGTGTGTGTGTGGAATTACTTACCTTGGTCAACAAATCAGCAATGTCAATGACAAGAATGTTGATTGCAAAAGGTCAGCAATACAAATGTTGACAAGTAACTGCATATGTGCAAGAAAAATCTTCACTGCATGCAAACAAAAAAAACAAATAACATTATTTTTGCAGGGGGCAAGCCCCCCTGCACCCCCCCCACCCACTGCTAATTATAAATATGAACACTGAGATCACACAGTCATGGAGGAAATGGGATATTCCCCTACGCAGGGACTGTTGATCTAGCACACTTTTTGATCTTCTGTATATGTCGAACAATTGTGGTCGATTAAACAGATATCAACCACCTGCCCAAATCCTAGATATGTGTGTGTGTGTGTGTGTGTGTGTGTGTGTGTGTGTGTGTGTGTGTGTGTGTGTATATATATATATGTGTGTGTGTGTATATATACATATATAATGTGAATTATTGAAATGCAAATGCATTAAAATTGAAACTCAAGTGATTGATGTCAGCTTTTCAAAAGTCAATGTATCACAAAATTTGAAACATTTAAAATTAAAATAATGCAAAAGGAAACAGTTTCCTTTTAAATTTAGATCACCAAATACCTCATCACAAATTCAGACCAAATTTGTCTGAATAGTAGCAGTGTTACAGAAAGGGTTTTGAAAGTTTTTTTGAAAGTTAAGGTATAGGGTCAGGATTAAGGTCAGCAGGTATCACCCTCCTGTACCATCTTGCTGATGACCCTAATCCTACCCTTGCTTCTAACCCTAACCTTGCATCTTACCTTTCAAAAACCCTTTCGGTAACAGTACCACTAATCTCTAGACAGTCCAGACACACACACACACACACACACACACACACACACACACTATACTACCCTACACTAGAACTATGCCTGCACTTAACATTACACTAAACTTACCCCAAGCCTAATTTGTCTACACTTACTCAAACACTCCCACCTCCTAATGTTGAAACCTTCATATTATCAGAAGGTTTCAGCATTAACTTCCCAAATCCACACTTACCTAAACATACACACTCAATGCTCAATTTATGAAAATATTAAACTTTCAGTGAATGGAGCACTTGATCGCATTTCAGAGTCATTCACCTCATTAACAAGCAGCTGATTTGATGGAGTGAGTGACACACACACACTTATTTATTTATTTATTCTCTTTTGTTAACTGGGTTAGTCCAGCCGGGCCAATGGCCTATTTTCAGTGGAGACCCGAGGAGAAAAGCTCTGCACAAAAAGATAGCAGTAACAAAGTAACAATTCCAGTAATAAGAATTGAGACACATTCTTGCCAAAAATGGAGAATTACAAAATACATACGTAGTAAGAAGAATTATAAAAATACATACACTAATGCACCAGTGTAAGTTAACAAATGATAAAATTAAGAAGTAAAGGGCAGTTAAGAAAAAGAAAAAGAAGTCCCAAAACCATTTAAATACCTTGATCAAGTTAGTAGACGGGAGAAAAGAGGTATAAAGTAAAAAAGGTAAGAAACAAAATAATGGGGGGAATGAATAGGAGAGTCAGAAGAATGAAAGAAAGATAGTCATAAGAAGAGTAAACAAAAGACAGTCATAAAAAGAGAGAAGTGGGGTGGGGAGTATAGTAGGGAAGGGAAAGAAAAAGAAAATAGAGTTAAAGTACAGGGTTGCTCAGTGGCATAGCTAAGGTACTATAGCCTTAGTTTTATTACAGTAAAGTGAGAGAGAAAAGAAAGAAAATATGCATAGTCAGAATTAGTGGTGAAGTACATGTTAGGTAGGGTGGTGACGGGTGCAGGACGGAGTGTTTGCAAGCTGTTTTTTTAATTCTCTTTTGAAATGGATTGGAGATTGGATAGTGCATGGATTACTTTGGAGTTTGTTCCAGGTTTGAGCTAAGGCGCATTGATAAAGTAGTCTTTCTATTGTTTTGTTAGGCCTGTAGGTGTCAAGTAGCATTTGGTCAGCACTACACTGAGACTTCGAAGGTTTATAGGGGGATAGGAGTGTGGACAGAGAACGGCGGGCTGCAGGTTTGTACAGAAGGGAATGTCCCATCTGTAGTTGTGAAGGCTGGAATAGTTGAAGGAATTCAAGCCACTGCAGTTGTTTAAGGGCAATGCAGTGATGGGATTTGTAAGGGGAGTTACAGGCAAATCTGGCTATATGGTTATAAGTTTGTTCAAGTTTGGCTAGAAGGTTTGCTTGTAGGTGGGTAAATATGGGGGAAGCATAGAGTAGGCAGAAGAGGAGGTAGGCTTGAGCAAGTGAGGTCCTAGAGGTGATGATAAGAATTTTTATTTCTATACAGCAAAGCAAGTTTTTGATTGTTTTTTTTTTTTTTTATGGATTGTTGGATATGGTGGTTGAGTTTCAGTTGATCATCAATTATAATTCCAAGAAGTTTGGTATGGGAGATCGCATAACTGATGGTGTTGTCAAAGGAAGAGAGACTGAAGGAGGATTTAAGGCTGGACATACATTTTGGAAGGAAAAGAAGAAGCTTGGTTTTCTTTGGGTTAAGGGTGAGTTGGTTATTGATTAACCAGTGTTCAGTGGTGTTAAAAGAAGACTGTGTGAGGGAGAGAAGTTCAGTAGGGGTGTTGGAGAGGGTGATTAGAGTAGAGGCATTGGCATACTGGATCAGTGAAGAGGTGCAGCAGGCATAGTGAAGATTGTTAGTAAAATATTAAAGAGAAGGGGGCCTAGAGTGGAGCCTTGAGGGACACCTGTTTGGATAGGTAAGAAAGGGGAGCAGGAGGACTGCCATCTAACAGATTGCAGTCTGCTGTTAAGATAACTAGAGAACCAGAAAGTAGTGGAGGTAGACAGGTTGAGTTCAGTTAGTTTCGAAAGGAGCTTGGGGTGGGAGATGTGTCAAAAGCTTTGGAGAGATCAAGAAATAGACATCATACCAGTTTATTGTTATCTCTAGCCTCTGCTATAGTCTGGGTGAAGGATAGAACTGATGTAGATGTGCTGTGATGGGGCCTGAATCCATGTTGAGAGTGGGTGAGCAGGGTTTTCCTGAAGTAGATATTTAAGATGTTCATCGTGTTTCACTGTTGCAGTCATGACTGTAGGGTTCTCCCCTGCCGGCAGGCAGTCCTCAGTCGGCCAGAATCCCAAAGTCTGGGTCCGGCGTCGGCTGTTCAACCATGCTCCCTGACGTCAAAGCGCCAGGAGTACAAAGCTGACAGCCGACGCCATCTTCTCCAGTCTTTCTTGCCATGCGGTGATAGCAGTTCACAAGTGCCGGTCGGCTGACTCCTGACGATTTTTTCTGATAAACTTCAGTCCGAAGACTTTCTTCTCCACTCAAAGCTAAGTACCCCGTTGGGGAAACTTTTTCTTGCTCCAGTCCAATGTCAGAAAAAGTTAATAATTGTATTTCATGTGGGAAGCAAATACCTCATAAGGATTTTCATTCTTACTGTATTCCTTGCTTAGGCCCTGACCACGACGTAGCTAGTTGTCGGTTTTGTGCTAGATTCAATCAACGTACAATTAAACGAAGGTACGATTTTGCTTTTCATTACTTCGGAAGGCACTTTAACTACAAAATGTCATCGGATACGGTTCTGGCTACTGGAGTTCACAAACGTCGCAAGGATAAAGACAGGCCTCCGAGGTCCAAATCTGATGATAGCGCACAAGTGGAGCCAGCTTCAGGTTTGGTCGTCATCAGTGAGGCGCTTTTGCAGCCCCTGTCATCGGCCATTTCAGAACCGATGGCTGAAACGGACTCTCATGAGGAGCCAACCAGGCCTTTAGATATTTCTATTGCAGGACCTTCGGACAATGCTCCTTTGTATGGGTCCGGAGCCGCTGTGCAGGTACCAGCTTCCCAAGGGGTTTTCAGGCCTACTCAGCTTCTAATAAAGGCAAAGCCAAAGACAAAGGCAAAGACTCCTTCTAAATCAAGGACTGCAACACAGGCCTCTTCTGAACTGGCTCCCAAGTCACAGAAACAATTACTCAAGATGGCGGAGGATTTACTTACTATGATTAGGGGTTCACATCCCCCTCCAGATAAAAGGCCAAGGCAGGATGTTTATTATGATTCCTCTGATCAGGCTTCTGTTTCTTCAGTTTTTTCTTCTGACCAAGAATATTCTTTCCCTCCTTATGAGGATACTGATGCTGAGGAATCCATTCCTTCAGCTTCTCCCCCTGAGGATTTCTCTTTTGGGGAAACATTGCATGAAATGAGGGAACATTTCCACTGGGAAGGACAGGAGTATTCGGAATCTAAGAAAAGACTAAGGGATTTTCTTCTTCTCCCCCAACATAGACCCCTGGCTATTCCCCCTGTTTTGGATATTGTGGATGATGCTTTTTCGGAGGCTAACTTAACCCCTCACTCTTTTCCTCCTGCTCCTTTCAAGCCTGATAGATATTACAAGGTTCCTGATTCCCACCAGTTTTTATACAAGAACCCTTCTGCTGACCCTGAAACCATTTCTCAGGGTCCTAAGGGAGTTAAGGCCGCTTCTGCCAAAAATCTCATTCCCACTGAAAAGGATTCTAGATCTTTAGAAAGATGGGTCAAAAAAGTGTACACTTCTGCTACTTTGTCCATTAGGGCTTTAAACTGTCAGTTTCATATGCTGAAATATTTCTCTTGTCTGTTTTAAAACAAAAGCTTACTTCCATTTCTGCCTGTGCAGATGATAAGGAATTACATGACTTATTGCATGCCACTGAACAAGTTGGGAAGCATGGTTTACACTGTGGATTTGATGCCTTGGAGGCTTCTTGTAGGGCTGCTGCCTCCGGCACAGTCATTAGAAGGCATGCATGGCTAAAGGAACAAAATTTGCCAGAACAAGTAAAAGCTAAATTATTGGATGCTCCTGTTCAGCACAATGTTTTGTTTGGATCAAAAGCTGAAGAGGTGATTAAAAAGATGGAGGATAAGGCGAAATCCATGCAAACAGTTAAAGATTTCTTACAAGTACAGCCACCAAGATTTAGCAGAAATTGGCCTTCTAAAAATTGGTCCTTTTCCACTTCAGACAGGCCTCAGAGGGGTAGATATAGACGCTCCAGAGGAAGGCCTCAAACACAAGCTTCTTATAGACCAAGACAGTGGACTGCTTCCACCCCTGGGGGAGGAGAGGACAGTTCACAAACTCATAGGAAACAAACTCAATGACTCCCTCTGTTGGGCTGCAGGAACTTCTTGCCTGGAAGCCCCTCTCAGAGAAAAACTCTCTCTTTTTTATCAAAATTGGACTCAAATAACCCAAGACAAGTGGGTTCTGGATGTGGTTTTAAGAGGTTACAAATTCCATTTTCATAACCTGCCAAGGCCAAGCGGATGGCCAGACCTTCCAAAACATCAATGGACAGAGGCCTTAAACCAGGTGGAAGCTCTTTTGGCTGTGAAAGCCATAGAACTGGTTCCACTTTCAGAGATGGGACAAGGTTTTTACTCAAGGCTCTTTCTAGACCCCAGGAAGCAAAACTCATGGAGACCCATTCTGGATCTGTCAGTCTTGAACACCTTTCTAGAGATTCCAAAATTCAAGATGCTTACTCTACAGCAGCTACTTCCAATGCTGTCCAAAGATGCATGGATGGTAACTTTGGATTTAAAGGAGGCATATTTACACATTCCCATCAGGCAGGAATGCAGAAAATACCTCAGGTTCAAGGCCGGATCGAGGCACTTTCAATTCTCTGCGCTGCCCTTTGGATTGTCTACTGCGCCCAGGGTCTTCACCAAATGCCTGGCTCCAGTAGTAGCTTACTGCAGACTCAAGGGAATTCAAGTTTACCCTTATCTGGACGATTGTCTAATTCAGGGAGACAGCAAGGATGTCTTACTCCAGCATCTAGAATTTGTACAGAACCTCCTCAAGTTCCTGGGATTCTCTGTAAACATAAAAAAGTCAAATTTGACACCCTCTCAACAGATAACTTTTCTGGGTGCTCTTCTAAACACCACAACCCAGATGGCATTTCTGACATCCGAAAAACCATTACAGCTGGCTTCAACTTTCAAAACCTTGGCAACTTTAACTTAGCTATCTGCAAGGAGATTCCTGCAGGCTTTGGGCTACATGGCCTCCTGCATCCTTCTCGTACCATATGCAAGACTACACATGAGGAAAATACAGTGGTACCTAAAAAGTGTATGGTCTCAGCATTGCCACAGTTTAGACATACTGATCTCCGTCCTGCCTTGCCTTCAAAAGGAATTTCTTTGGTGGTACAGGGCATGTACTCTAAACAAAGGGGAACCCTTCTATCTGCCTCCTGCCACTCAGATTCTAACCAAGGATGCCTCGGATTATGCTTGGCGAGCCCATTTTCAGGGCAACTGTCTGCAGGGCCTTTGGACAAAGTATCAGAAGCACCTGCATATCAATTTAAAGGAAATGTTAGCCATTCAGAAAGCTCTAATGGCCTTCAGGAATCTTCTACAACCAGGACAACTACTAATCCGGACAGACAACACCACAGTTATGTGGTACATAAACAAGCAAGGGGGATCTCATTCCTACCCCCTTTGCAGACTAGCCATGGATCTATGGAACACAGCTCTAGCTTGCAATTTGGACCTTCAAGCTCAGTTTCTACCAGGGAAGCTAAACTTCCTGGCAGACAGTCTGAGCAGAAACCTTTCGGATCCACACGAGTGGATGCTGGACACCAAAATATTCAGGATCATAACAGCAGTCTGGGGATGTCCTCACATAGACCTCTTTGCATCCCATCTCAATCATCAACTACAGAATTTTTGCACCAGGACCTTCCACAAAGAAGCTTGGAAAGTGGATGCCCTATCATTCAGTTGGAGGAACCTCTCGGGATATGCCTTTCTGCCTCTTCCTCTTCTTCCACGGGTATTATTAAAGATAAAACAGGACAAGCCCAAGATGATAATCTTGCTGGCCCCAAATTGGCCTCGACAGTTTTGGTACCCAACTCTAAAAACCTATGTCTGGAGCCCCTTGGGTTTTACCTCAGTCTCCGAACCTTCTGTCCCAACATCAGGGTCAGGTTCTACACTCTCATGTCAGAACTCTCAGCCTGGCGGCCTGGTTAATCCAGGGCCTTTGATTTCTTCTTTCCTACCCAAGCAGGTTATGGATGTCATTTTAGAAGCCAGACGTCCTAGCACTAGAAAATCTTATGCAGGAAAATGGAAAAGATTTTGTTCCTGGATCCAGGCTGAGGATTCTGATCCTCTTCTTCCGAACATTCCTTTAATTTTACTTTACTTGACAGATCTCTTACATAAGGGTCTCTCTTTCTCTTCCATTAAGATACATGCCTCTGCTATTTCTGCTCATTATAATACAGACCCTCCAATCTTTTCCCACCAGCTCATGAGACAGTTTCTCAGAGGAGCTAAGAACTTAAGACCTCCTAGATCTCCTCCCATTCCTGCTTCGGATCTCAACTATGTTTTGGAAAAACTAACCTTGCCTCCTTTTGAGCCTGCTGCCTCTTCTGACATCAAGTTTTTATCTTGGAAGACAGCTATCCTGTTAGCCCTAACCTCTGCCAGGAGAGTTTCAGAGTTTCAAGCTCTTATGGCTGTGGAACCTTATATTATTTTTCATCAAGACAGGGTGTCTTTGAGGACTAATCCTACCTTCATGCCTAAGGTGGTTTCCAAAGTGGCTTTAAATCAAACTATCCACTTGCCAAGTTTTTTCCCCTCTCCTCAAAATAAAGGGGAAAGGATCTTACATTCCTTGGATGTACACAGACAACTACATTTTACCTGGACAGAACCAAGGACATCAGAAAATCAGAACAATTGTTTGTTTCTTATGCTTCAAGTTCCCAAGGTAAAGCCATTTCAAAACAGACCATTTCTAAATGGATTGCTCATGGAATCAGATTTTGTTATTTTCACCATGGAAAGCAAATCCCAGGGAGTATACGGACTCATTCCACCAGAGCTGCTGCCACTTCTGCGGCCTTCCTTAGGGGAGTTCCTACCAAAGACATTTTGGAAGCTGCAACTTGGAGTTCAGTGCATACTTTTTCTAAGCACTACAATCTACCTCTCTACTCTAAGTCTAGGGCAGGCTTTGCCTCTGCAGTCTTGCAGGGCTTTTAGCCCTTCTTCTTTATGACCACCTCCCTTTCTTTCAGCTTTGGGATTCTACCCTACAGTCATGACTGCAACAGTGAAACACGATAAACATAGTACAGTTGTGTACACCTACCATAAATCTAGATGTTCGAGTGTCTTCACTGTTGCAGTCTGGGTTTCCCTCCCTCCTGTCATCTCTTATTTTTACTTTTGTGTGGTTCCTTTTTTCACCATTCTTCTGAGGTGTATTTGCAAAGGATATGGGACCTTTATCATTTTGGGACTCCTGACATCTGGGGCAAGAAAAACTGGAGAAGATGGCATCGGCTGTCAGCTTTGTACTCCTGGCGCTCTGACGTCAGGGAGCATGGTTGAACAGCCGATGCTGGACCCAGACTTTGGGATTCTGGCCGACCGAGGACTGCCTGCCGGCAGGGGAGAACCCTACAGTCATGACTGCAACAGGGAAGACACTCGAACATCTACATTTATGGTAGGTGTACACAACTGTACTTTGCCTATGAATGCATTTCTCCAGAACTTTAGACAGAGGGAAGAGGATGGCTATAGGATGGAAATTGGAAGGGTTGGTGGAGTTACCTCCTTTGTGCAGTGGAATAGTATCAAAGGATTTCCAGATGTCTGAGACTAAGGATTCTTTGATAGAATGGTTGATAAGGATAGAGATGGGATATGCTATGGAACTGGCTGCAAGTTTGGGTAATTGGGAGGTAGGGTGTCAAAAGAAGGAGAACAGGGTTTATGTTTTAGTAGAAGGTATTTTATATAGGCAGTGGAGACAGGTTTCAGGGAGAAGGCTGTGCGAGGGAAGGTGGAGGAGGGGGTGGGGGATTGTGACTGAATGTTGTCAGGAGGAGTTAGTTTGTGTGTAAATATATATGCACAGACACACAGACACACACACACACACACACACACACACACACACACACACACACACACACACACACACAAAGATGTAGATGAGAATGAGTGTGAGTGTGAGTGTGAGTGTGAGTGTGAGTGTGAGTGTGAGTGTGAGTGTGTGTGTGTGTGTGTGTGTGTGTGTGTGTGTGTGTGTGTGTTACATCTAGTGCCAAAATACCTTGCATTCATGATCCACCCATCCATACTAGCCTCCAACACACATGTATCCATACACTAGCATGCTTTCACAACAAGCATTTTTGCACATTCAGTCACAGTGCATGTACCCACATGTTATTCCTGTACCCTCCATACAGATGGACAAACACTCATGTCCATGCATATATACACATTAATTACCTGGCTTGGAAGTCTGAGCAGGCTGTTCCACTTCACTGTGTGTAAATTATTCCATATAAATGCATGGTTACAGTGCAGCTAGAAACTGTGTCCACTTATGTAGTTTGTACACTGGTCTGCATAGAGCTTGTGTAGTAGGGTTGTCTGTGAATTGCTATACTACACAACTCATCTGTGCAAAGCAGTGCACAGGATGCACAGAGGCCTAATTTAAATAGGCTACACCCACTGAATACCACACTTGCATGTGTTTCCTTAAACTCTTGCTGCCCAGTGTCTCACATCTGAGTAATGTGATATATATGAGATGGGCATCCCTAGCCTATGCACAACTTGTGTATAATGGTCACCTAGGTGTTGACCAGCAAGTTTAGTAGTTGTTGGGCTAAATGTTTAAACAGCAAAACACACTGGCTATGTCATGTGTAAGTGTGACCCATGATTAATGTATAAATGTAGAAAGCAAAACAGTAGTTTAGCGCAAGTGAAGGAGCTAAATTCTTTGTTCGAGCAGCATTAAAGTTTTCAGTTAACCATGCAGCATTTAAACCAGCATTTCCTTGCAGCTTGTCTGACAAACAGTGGAAGTGTGGGATGGCTGCAGAACACAGACCTAAAGCTAGAAGTCGGAATAGTCAGTTAACAGGAAGAATGTCCAACTAAGTGAACCATTCGCCATAACAGTATTATGTTTAAGTACATATCTAACTCTAAAAATTCATAATTCTCACCCGTTGGGTATTCAGCTGATTGTAAAGAATTTTCCTATAAAGTTACTTATCTCCCTCCCATCTCATTAGTTGCCTGATATAGTTGTCACACTTATCTCCCTGCCATTTCATAGGTTGCCTGATGCAGTTGTCACGCTTATTTCCCTGCTTTCTCATTGGTTGGCTGATATAGTTGTTACTCTCCCCTTATAGATGTAACAGTGTAGGTGACAGGTAGAGAGAGACAAGTCTGTGAAATCTTCTTGCCAGTTTCCTCCCATTAGCAAGTTTTCATCTGCACAGCTGGATTGGATCTTCTTTTCACTAGAATTAATGAATGCAGTTGTGTTAAAATTTGGTTTTAATTTTGGCACGACCCAATGTAGGAGTACAGAAGTTAAAATATGTACATGCTACCAGTAAAGGTTTCTTTTTGCAACTATAAATTGCAAACTAAAGTTAAAGTTAAAAACTTTTTCCTGGCTTCTGACTGGTACTTTCAGAAAAAAAAACTGTACTTGGTGAATTGCATAAAGTGTGCTTTGCCATATGCTTGATAAAGTGAATTGATGGTTATTAATACTGTAATAATTTTGATGCAGGCCTAAACTTGGCACGCCCCTTCTTCCATACTGGGGGATTTTTAGCTTGTTTCTAAAGGTTTTCATTTTGTATACGGTGTCTCTTTTTACAGTAAAGGGAGACGGAATGCATTGCACCAGTCAATAAAAGCAGTCAACAGACCGTGCAAGAGGTAGGGAAGGGGAGGAAGAGAGATGCTAGATATGGGGATAGAAACACAGCAGCTTCATTACATAGTTCAGATGACCTTTTTCATTTTAAGAATCAGGTACCATTTAAAGTGGTCCATAACTGGACAGAAAGAGCAAAAGTGTGCTGCTGCTGTTAGACATATTGAACAGGACTGTCAAGATGTGCCTTGCCAGTATTGTCTAAGAGGAGGAGCCATGCACTTTCCTGTTTATTAATTTAACTTTAGCTTAAGAGAAAAAAATAAACGACTGCTTAGTGGGAAATGATTATTAAATCTGTGTTGCTGCCATGCACTTGGAGGTGGTGGATGGTGCTGTGCAACTGTGATCTAAGTGGAAAAAAGGCAGTTTTAACTTTTTTAAATTTACAGTGAGCATACAGAAGTATCATTTTGCACTCTGCACTGAATCAGCATTTATTTTACTCTTTGTTCTGAATGAGCATAGATGATGTTAGATGTGATAAGTAATGATGGTTCTGAGCAGTTTTTCAGATACATTAATACAGATTAATGGCAGAAAGTGATTAAATTCCTCAGGAGTTAAATTCTGATATGTAATATTGAAGGGAAAAAAAGGCACAAGGATTATTTTTCTCAGCTTGTGCTTTTTGAATTTAAACTGCATGGTCTCTAATACATGAGAGTGGTAATCTTGTTAAGTTTGTTAGACAGGGCCATTTTGAAGGAACAAAATTGCTGGTTTGCTTTTGAACACAACAGCCATTGAGACTGTGTGGGTGGTAGGACATAAAGTCACTGCTATAAATAAATTTCCGAGCTGATGTTTTTTGACAGGACTAATTTGCTATGCTTGATTGACATTTTGTTTTGTGTGCTAGATTAACATTTTGTTTTGTACTGTGAATGATCAGAGCAGAATAGAAAATGAAGTTCTTTTATCATTGGCATGCGGTTTCTTAGTTCTGTATGTCATGGTAGATGAAGAAAGAACTGGGCAGTACAGTTTTGTAGATAGTAACTTTACCAGTAGAAACAGACCCTGCTAGTTCAAGCAAAGTGTCATGTACAGGTTTATTTAACTGCATAAAAACTAAGTACTGTACAATGATAAAAAAATTTGAACAAATAAAACATTAGAATAAACCATATCTCAAAATACCGAAATAAAACAAAAGCATAATTAAAAACAGACTACCTGTAACAAAACAAAGTAAAAGTAATATAATAAAAGGGTAGGCATCAAACTGATGGCCTGTAAACAGTAGCAGCAACTGAGTAAGAGTGGTGAAAAGTGCGATAAACTATATTATATAAACAGTAACAAAATTACAGTTAATCAGAAAGGCTGTAAAGTATAAACATGAAAAAATTAAGGCACTTTGTAAATGTTCAGTGATAAAGTGTACAGCCACATTTGTACACTTTCCTTATATGTTACCTCATGTGGCACATCAAGTGCTGTGCTACACTTCCTTGCTATTCATTTTAAGACTTTATCCTTAAAATAAAACTTTTCATAAACTGTTAAATTTCCCTCTGTGATGTCACCAAAACGTTAATTGAAGTTCACCCATGGTGGTGTCAGTAGAAGAAGTACATGCAGGTGCATCCTTAGACTTTAATGGGTGCATCTCAGAACATGCGCAGGAGCCACGTCTATGGACACCCAACCACTTAAGCCCTCAAGTGATTTCAGTAAGGGATTCGGTAGAATTATGTGGGTGGGTACATTGTAAAAACTTTGAAAAAGCTTTTTATGAAGAAACTGCTCATGTAACTCTAATCAGATAGGGTGGAAAATGCATTTGAGCACTTAACTAATGTAGTGCTGTGATGTATACCGAAAGTGTGACTGCACAATTTAAGGATGTTGTGATTGCATCAGTGTGCATGGTACCATTGCGCAAACTTTAAAAACAAAGGCACAAATGCTTCAGAATGTAAACTGCACTACTCTTACTTGTATTGACCCATTTGATCCTGAGAGTAAGGAAAAATAGGGCTGATAACAGGTAAGCAGACCTCACAGGTAGGAGTCACAAGCTATATAGGGCCATATACATCAGAGCAAGAATTTCCTTTCTAGACTGCAGAAAGCATTGCTGAATGATTAGGCTGTACAATGTTTTCAGAAGCGTAACTAATTTTCTTTTTGAAGCCAGTTTTAGCTTTCATAAAATGCTTGTATAATAATGTATATGACTTCAACTGCATTGTGATATTTATAGAAATAAGATATACCTTTCTGCAGTTTGAGATCATCCTGAAGGAGCTCTTTTTGTAGGAATACATTTGTTTGATCAAGTTAACATTGCTCGATTGGGTATAACACAAAGTGTTATTATCGAACTTTTTATTGCATAACAGTTGGAATATCGTACAAAACACCAAATGCAACATTTCCGACCACTCTACCACGTAAACAAGTGCTACCATGGGTCAAAAGGGGGGGGGGTTGCGATATGCAACAATTGCAATTGCTTTTGTGAGGTTTTGCCGCACTACGTTCCACCATATTCCGATCGACCGTCCACCAGCTGATCAAATGCATGTATATCCTTTTTGTAATTTCTTTCTCCATTTGTTCTTTAGTTTATAAACACTGATGTTCAACTTCAGCTATCAGCGGTCAGATCTCTTAGCATATGCAATATTTTAAAGTCAGAAATCTCTTTGTTTAATTCATAGTTGGGTGATATACAACAGCAGTTACCAGGTGATAAAGTTCCTTTTTTCAGTTTTGTATTTTTGAATGTCTTAAACAGCATGGCTCCCCTTTTGCAAAAGGTGTGTTAGGATTAGAAATCTGCTTTGTATTACACCATAGACCTACACTGTGATACCTCATATAAATCATCTCTGGTCTATTTGTAAACATTTTGGGCTAAAGTCTGACCTCAGCACATTACTTAATCAAGTGAAAATGACAATTCTTACAAGCAGGAAGACTTTCTGTTCTCAGCAACAATGTGTATATTTATGTTTGGAGTAGCAATTTACACACGCTAATAATGCAAATAAAATTTAGTGCAACAGAGAAAAGCTACTTAATTCTGGACAAAGCTGTAGTCCATCTTTTGCTCAGCTAAGTGATATTGATGTTTTACTTAGTTTCAATACAATACAGTTACAAAAAAAAAATATTTAGTTGGAGGACTATTACTGCTTATGCCCTGAAGACAGTCTCATCAGGTTTAAGTAAGTTGAAACCTGGGTCACCTTTAGTTGGTAATCCTTGAATTTTTAATTTCAGTTAAAATATGCACTTTCTGTAGCATATATATAAAGTATACTTTATTTTTCCTACAAGTTCATTAATGCTGACCATGAAATGCTTATCATGAGCCATAGAGATTATGGCTTTTATTATTCTGGCTCTAAATGGTTCAGAAGGTGTCTGGAAGAAAGATGTCAGCCATTCAGATGGACTGATGCCATCTTGTTTATACATTCATAGGAAGGGTTGCCACCTTTTAAGTGGGCCAAAGTGGGACATGGGGGTGTGGCCAATATGACACTGGCCACACCCTCTACCATGACGTCACCACCAGAGTGGTGAAGGAGATGCTGTTATGGGTACAACGGATGGCTGCTGGAGTGGCTAGCTGGTTGGTGGAAGTAGCAGCTGGATGGATGAATGACTGGATGGATGGCTTGATGGTTGGATGGCTGAATGAATGGATGCATGGCTGGATGGATGGCTGGCTGCATGAATGGATGGATGGCTGGCTGCATAAATGGCTGGGGGCTGGATGGATGGCTGGCTGGAGTGGCTAGCTGGTTGGTGGGAGTAGCTGCTGGATGGATGGCTTGATGGATGGATGCCTGGCTGGATGGATGACTGGCTGCATGAATGGATGGATGGCTGGCTGGATGGATGGAGGATGGCTGGCTGGTTGGCTGGCTGGCTGGATGGATGGATGGAGGGAGGATAGCTGGCTGGCTGGCTGGATGGATGGAGGAGGAGGAGGAGGATGGCTGTCTGGCTGGTTGGAGGAGGATGGATGGATGGCTGGCTGGCTGGCTGGATTGAGGAGGAGGATGGCTGGCTGGCTGGATGAAGGAGGAGGAGGATGGCTGGCTGGATGGAGGATGGCTGGCTGGCTGGCTGGAGGAGGATGGCTGACTGGCTGGCTGGCTGGATGGATGGACGAGGATGGCTGGCTGGCTGCATGGAGGAGGAGGATGGCTGGCTGGCTAGAAGAGGAGGATGGCTGGCTGGCTGTCTGGATTGCTTGTTATTAAAAAAAAAAAAAATCTTGGTCATTTTTTTAGCGGCTGTAGAAGTGCTTAAAACAAAGCACTCCTACAGCCACGATCTTTGCAGGACTCTTCCTGCCCCAATCCCCACCCCTTTCATGAATTGCAGCCAATTGCTGCACGAATTAAAGCACCCGGACCTAACAGGCAGCAGCTTTGCCTGCAGGCCCGGGTTGGTGACGTAACTGAATTGCCATGGAAAAGCCAGAAGTAATTGTGACTTTTCCACGGCAATTCAGTGCGATTGTAAAAAGAACTTTTCAGGTCCCACTACTTGATACAGCCAGCAATGGGATAAGGTGGCTTAACCCGTGAGTGTCCCGCTGACAAAGGGACAGGTGGTAACCTTATTCATAGGTTCATAGGTGTGTACTAGGCTAATGGCCCTGGAGTCTTTACAAGCCTAGCCCAAAAAAAATTGCCCAGGCACCATGCCACCAGATGTTATTTCACAGTGCCTTTATCCAGTAGTGCAAATGGAATGATCCCTGGAGTGAACTTTCTGTTACCCATCCACTCATCAAGAGTTCTCTTGAAGAGGGCCAGCAAGGTGTTCTGCTTGACATAAATGGGAAGCTTATTCCAGAGTATGGGGAGTCTTTGGGAGATGAACCTGTCCCTCCAGCATGTTCTGTTAATTGTGGTAATGAGCTTGTGATCTCTAGAGTGTGTGGCGTGGGAGATTTGGATTTCTTTAGGTGTAGCATTTTACATAGGGCTGAGTCAGACATGGCTTTGTAAGTCAAGCAGAGATCACCTCTAAATAGACGATAAGAGACTGAGAACAACTGAAGTTTCTTAAGTCTATCCATATAGGGTATGTGTTTAAGGCCTAGGATTCTTTTTGTGAGGTACTTTTGTGGCCTGTCCAGCTATTGTAGGTGCCTGGTCAGGTACATGCCAAACGGGGTGTTATATTTGATGACTGGTCTAATGAGGGATGAGTAGAGTGGGATGATTACCTCTTTCTTCCTGGATGTGAAACCTTTGGTAATAAGATGTGCCACGTAGAAGGACTTTCTGACCATAGTGGCAATGTGGTGGTCGAATGTGAGGTGGCTGTCGACCTGGATGCCCAGATCTCTTATGACCCCTTCAGTGTTCAGTGGGCTCCCATCAGTGTGGTAATTCGTGGGAGCTGAGTTTGTTTCAAAGGGGATGATAACGCATTTTTTGGCATTAAGCTTCAGGCCATGGTTTCGACACCAGTCATTTGTCTCAGAGAGGCCCTTTTGTAGGATGTCTGTATCACTTGGGGAGTTGATAATGACTCCTAGCTTGCAGTCATCAGTGAACTTGGTCAGCCAGAGTCCTTCTGTGTTGGCCTGGACTTCTAAGAAGTAGATGCCAAGCAGGAGAGGGTCTAGGACTGAGCCCTATGGGACTCCACTCATGACTGATTGACAGTGTAACTTGGAATCAGCAACTTTCACTCTGTGGATCCTGTCTGTGAGCCAATTTGCAACCCACCTAGTGATGTAAGAATTGATGTCTAGTTTGGTGAGTTTATCAATGATACCTAAGTGGGGAATGATATCAAAGGCCTTAGCCAGGTCGAGGTAGGCTGTATGCACTGCCTTAACTTCATCCACAGCCTTGGTGACTGCCTCGAAGAAGTCAACCAGTTTCAGCAGGCAGGATCTCCCCTTGACAAAGACAAACTGTGTGGGGTCACGAGTTTGGAGATTGCCTATATCTTTGTTAAGCAGGTCCATGATGATGCGCTTCATAGCTTTGCATACCAGGCTTGTCAGGCTAATGGGGTGATAGTTCCCAGGGTCTGTAGTTGCTCCCCCTTTATGGAGCAGGGTGACTGTAGCAGTGCGCCATTCATTAGAAACATAGCCTGATGTAAGGCTGTGATTGAACAGGGCACACAGATGTGGTACCAGTACGTTTTGTAGCTCATGTAGGATACAGCTAGGGATATTATCAGGTCCCATGGGTGCTGTTTTCCTGGCTTTTGACAATGCAGGTTTTACCTGTGCTGCAGAAATAGTGGGTACAAGGCTTTCATCTGGTATTGTGATAGGGCCCTGGGGTGAGGTAAAGTTGGCATTGAATCTGTCGGCCAGTATGTTGGCTATATCTGTTGGCTCAGTATAGGAGGTGCCATTGTGCAATAACTCAGAGCAACTCTGGGTATTGCCTTTGAGGTTTTTGATATAGCTATAGAAGGCTTTGTGGTTATTTTTGGTGTCAGCTGCAATTCTGCCTTCATAGCTGGCTTTAGAGGATTTGATATGGGATCTCAGCTTTTTGTTGAGACTGATAAGAGAGATTTTCCAGTCTTGTGACTTCATTTTTTCTGCGACAGCTTCTTCCTTCTGTTGTAGAGTTTATTGATGGCTTGGGACCATCATATCGGCTTCCTTTTTTTGGAGGAGAGTCTCTTAGTTCTATTTGATGTGGTAAGGTCCATGCCTTTGTGTACATGCTCATACAGTGCATTGGTGTATGACTCGGCAGTTATGTAGCTATTTTCCATTGACATGGGTGCTGAGAAGTTAGCCACCTTTGCTTTTAGGAGCCCAAAGTCGGCTTTAGAGAAGTTGTTCAGGGTGGTCACCTTAGCGGGGTGTATAGGTGAGATGGAGATTTCCATGGTGATCAGTTTGCGGTCAGATTTAAGCAGGGAGGAACTGTGACTATATGTGTGGAGCAATGGTCTCCCATGTTGGTGATAACCAGATCGAGGATGTTGCTTCCTCTAGTGGGGGTCAGAATGAGCTGGTCCATGGCATTGGAACTGATAAATTCCAGAAAGCATTGGGCTACATTGCTACTTGAATAGTTTTCCCAGTTGATGGAAGGGTAGTTGAAGTTACCCAGTATGTGAGTATTGGGTTGGACCTTGATAGATTCCAGAGTGCTTAGGAAGTTGGCATGTGAGTCTAGGGGCATGTTTGGGGTTCTGTAGCAGGCTATGACTTGTATTGCCATCTTAACCTGTGTTAGTTGTACCTGAAGTATCTCGCGTGCACTATGCTGGGCTACCAGTCTAGAGGTGTGCATATACTTTAAGAATATGGAGACACCAGGGCCTTTGGAGGTTCCAGCCACATTCTGGGGCCAAAAGATATGGAATGAGTTGTAGCCTGCGAGCACAGGGGTGATTTCTGCTTCTTTAAACCAGGTCTTCATTACAGCACAGATGTCGACATACTCCATTTTGAGAAGAGCTTCAAGCGAGTGCATCTTGAGATTTAGACTTCTAGCATTGAGCAGCATGACCCTCAGATTGGGCATTTGTTTGTAGCTCTTACAGTGGAATTTTGGTCTTTGGAACGCTGCCTAAAAAAGGCACTACAGGGGTGGCAAGAACCTTAGCCAGTACCCAGAATCCCAGGGGTGACAGATGCAGGCCGTCTTTGGCAAAGCATCGAGGTCTGTCAATCATGTCGTCCCAGGTAGGTAGACACTGGATCCCCTTAGAATGACACCAGAAACTTAACCAGTTGTTGAAGTCAATCATTTTCTGCTCATACTGTGGTATCATTCTGGGTGATGGTAGAATACCGCTCAGGGCTAGGGTCATACCTGCCTGAGCCACATAATCCGAGAGTTCCATCACATCTCTTTTCATGTAGTCCAGGGAAGTAAGTCTCAGGTCATTCACACCCACATGGACAATGACTAAGACATATTTGTACTTGTTGGGAGTGACCTGAGTACATGTGTTATGTAGCGGATCCTGGTACCTGATAGACAACTGACTGTCACCTTCTCCTTATTCAACCTAGTCAGTGTGCTTCACAATTGAGTCTCCTATTATTAGTACATTGGGCAAAGTGTTTTGTCTTAAGGGCTTGGGTTGAGGGGCACACTGTGGTGGTGAGCTATGTGTTCTGGGGTTGGTGTTGTGTTGTGATGGTCGAGTGCGTTTCTGTCTCGGGGGTCTCTTTTGTTTGGGTAAATTTTTATTAAGAGCCTCCACAAAGGTGGGTGGATGGTTTGTGCTTCTATGTGTGGGTTGTGATGGTTGGTGTTTTGGAGGGCTGTGTGTTCTATGTAGTGAGTTACAGGTGTTGATGTTCTCCTCTTGACCAGCTAGTCCGGTCTTGGTTGGAGCATGCACTGCTTCCATTTTGGTGATATAAGTGCATCTCTCACAGGTATGAGTGTTGGGAGGTAAGAGGAGAGGGATGTCTGTGTACATTAGACAGTTGCCACACTGTCTCAGAATGCCCAAGTGCACCAGGTTAGCAGGAGAAAGTACAGGAAATTGCCCTACAATCATACCAGGAGAGGTGGTCATAACTAATAAGTACTGGTGCTGTTACTGCATTTTAACCAATTACTGCTACAGTGCCTCAAGGCGTTTTTGTACTGTGATTGTG